>NW_024429147.1:0-14563 GCF_009769625.2 Cygnus olor
TGTCCCCCCCCCATCCCAATGTCCCCTCGTGTCCCCCCACGACCCCAATGTCCCCTCGTGCCCCCCCCCCACCATCCCGATGTCCCCACGTCTCTGCCCCCCCCCCCCCCCCACACCTCTCTTCCTCATCATCCTCGTCCCCCATGGCGTCGTCGATGGCGTCGTTCATCAGCTCCTCCTTCATGTCCATGATCTCCGCCTGCTTCTCAAACTCCATCATGATCTTCTGGATCTGCGGCAGCTTCAGCTGGGGGGGGGCGGGACACACCAGGACACAGCTGGTGGCACGTGGGGACACGGGTGGCCAGTACGTGGTGGCCACAGTGAGTGGGTTCCTGGTAGCCACGGCCTCGGGCGCGTCCCCTCCGTCAGCCCGTGGTGGCCACGGACATCCTCGTGGCCACCCCAAGCAGCCGGCGGTGACCGTGGCCACCAGGATGTCCCCCCGGAGAAGCTGGTGGTGGCCGTGGCTTTGGGGACATCCTCACGGCTAGCCCAGGGCAACCATCCTCGTGGCTAGCCCCGGGCAACTTGAGGCGGCCATGTAGGCTTTGGGATAGCCTTACATCCACCCCAGAGCAAGTCATGGTGGCCACGTCCTCGAAGACATCCCCGTGGCTACTTCAGGGCAGGGCACGATGGCCACAACCTTGGGGACAACCCCATGGAGCACCTTATGGTGGCAACGGGCTCGGGGACATCCCCAGCTCACCTCGTAGTGGCCACAGGTTCAAGGACATCCTCACGGCCACCCCTGGAGAGCTCTTGGTGGCCACGGGCTCAAGGACAACCTCACGGCCACCTCTGAAGAGCTCTTGGTGGCCATGGGCTCAAGGACAACCTCATGGCCACCCCCGGAGAGCTCTTGGTGGCCACGGGCTCAAGGACAACCTCACGGCCACCCTTGGAGAGCTCCTGGTGGCCACGGGCTCAAGGACAACCTCACGGCCACCCCCGGAGAGCTCTTGGTGGCCACGGGCTCAAGGACAACCTCACGGCCACCCCCGGAGAGCTCTTGGTGGCCACGGGCTCAAGGACAACCTCACGGCCACCCTTGGAGAGCTCCTGGTGGCCACGGGCTCAAGGACAACCTCACGGCCACCCTTGCAGAGCTCTTGGTGGCCACGGGCTCAAGGACAACCTCATGGCCACCCCCGGAGAGCTCTTGGTGGCCACGGGCTCAAGGACAACCACACGGCCACCCTTGGAGAGCTCTTGGTGGCCACGGGCTCAAGGACAACCTCACGGCCACCCCCGGAGAGCTCTTGGTGGCCACCCAAGAGCTTGAGGACACCCCCCGCGGGCACCCACCTGGCGGTTCATGGTGGCCATGGCCTTGGTGACCCCCTTCATGGCCTGGGCCATGGAGTTGTTGGACTTGAGGGTCTGGATCTTGAGGGACACGGCCTGGACGTTGGCCCGCATGGTGATGAACTTCTTCACGTAGCGCCGCGTCCGCACCAGGTCCTTCGCCATGATCTTCACCGCGTCCTGCGGGCCAGGTGGGGGGGGGGCGGGACGGGACACGTTGGGTGGCCGTGAAGCCCCCCCAAGAGGCCTGGGGGCACCTCCAGGGACCCATCGGTGTCCCCTCAGGCCCAGCAACATCTCCGTGGTCTCCTGGTCCGCTCGTACCCGCTGTGGTCACTTGGGGCCCTCCGTGGTCCCACCACGTTCCCCGGTCCCCAGCAGGGTCCCCGTGGCCCCCACTGCGGTCTTTTGGGGTCCTCCACGCCCCCACCACCTTCCCTGGTCCCCAGTAGGGTCCCCATACCCCCCACTGCGGTCTTTTGGGGTCCTCCACGCCCCCACCATGTTCCCCAGTCCTCAGTAGGGTCCCCATGGCCCCACTGCGTTTTTTTGGGGTCCTCCACGCCCCCACCACGTTCCCCGGTCCCCAGTAGGGTTCCCATGGACCCCAAGCCCCCGCCACATTCCCTGGTCCCCACTAGGGTCTCTTGGGGTCCTCCACGCCCCCACCACGTTCCCCTGTCCCCAACAGAATCCCCATGGCCCCCACTGCATTTTTTTGGGGTCCTCCACGCCTCCGCCACGTTCCCTGGTCCCCACTAGGGTCCCCATAGACCCCAGTAGGGTCCCCATGGCCCCCACTGTGGTCACTTGGGCTCCTCCACGGCCCCACCACGTTCCTCGGTCCCCAGTAGGGTTCCCATGGCCCCCACTGCATTTTTTTGGGGTCCTCCACGCCCCCACCACATTCCCCAGTCCTCAGTAGGGTCCCCATGGACCCCAGTAGGGTCCCCATGGCCCCCACTGTGCTCACTTGGGGTCCTCCACGCCCCCACCACGTTCCCCGGTCCCCATTAGGATCCCCATGGCCCCCACTGCATTTTTTTGGGGTCCTCCATGCCTCCGCCACGTTCCCTGGTCCCCACTAGGGTCCCCATAGACCCCAGTAGGGTCCCCATGGCCCCCACTGTGGTCACTTGGGGTCCTCCACGCCCCCACCACGTTCCCCGGTCCCCAGTAGGATCCCCATGGCCCCCACTGCATTTTTTTGGGGTCCTCCATGCCTCCGCCACGTTCCCTGGTCCCCACTAGGGTCCCCATAGACCCCAGTAGGGTCCCCATGGCCCCCACTGTGGTCACTTGGGGTCCTCCACGCCCCCACCACGTTCCCCGGTCCCCAGTAGGATCCCCATGGCCCCCACTGCATTTTTTTGGGGTCTTCCATGCCCCCACCACATTCCCCGCTCCCCAGTAGGGTTCCCATGGACCCCATGCCCCCGCCACGTTCCCTGGTCCCCACTAGGGTCCCCATAGACCCCAGTAGGGTCCCCATGGCCCCCACTGTGCTCACTTGGGGTCCTCCACGCCTCCACCACGTTCCCTGGTCCCCAGTAGGATCCCCATGGCCCCCACTGCATTTTTTTGGGGTCCTCCACGCCCCCACCACATTCCCCAGTCCTCAGTAGGGTCCCCATGGACCCCAGTAGGGTCCCCATGGCCCCCACTGTGCTCACTTGGGGTCCTCCACGCCCCCACCACGTTCCCCGGTCCCCAGTAGGATCCCCATGGCCCCCACTGCATTTTTTTGGGGTCTTCCATGCCCCCACCACATTCCCCGCTCCCCAGTAGGGTTCCCATGGACCCCATGCCCCCGCCACGTTCCCTGGTCCCCACTAGGGTCCCCATAGACCCCAGTAGGGTCCCCATGGCCCCCACTGTGCTCACTTGGGGTCCTCCACGCCTCCACCACGTTCCCTGGTCCCCAGTAGGATCCCCATGGCCCCCACTGCATTTTTTTGGGGTCCTCCACGCCCCCACCACATTCCCCAGTCCTCAGTAGGGTCCCCATGGACCCCAGTAGGGTCCCCATGGCCCCCACTGTGCTCACTTGGGGTCCTCCACGCCCCCACCACGTTCCCCGGTCCCCGCTAGGGGTCCCCGCGGCCCCCGCTGCAGAACCCCAAAACCCCTTTCCGCGTCTCCTCCGGGTCCCTCGGGCCGCCCGGCGGTGCCCCCCCCACCCCCACCCCCACCCCCCCGCCCCCCTCACCATCTGGCCCTGCTTGGCCATCTTCTTGATGTCGACGATGATTTTCTTCTCCTGCGCCTCCAGCTTCTGGCGCTCGCGGTCGAGCTCGCGCATGGCGCGGGTCAGCGCCCGCTGGTTCTGCCGCAGGAGCTCCTCCGGCGTCTTCCGGCGCCCGAACAGCAGGTCCATGGTGCCTGGGGACGAGGACGGTGGGACACGGGCGTCAGGGAGGTTCGGGGAGGAAGGGGGGGCCACGGGCGGGGCAGGAGATGGGGCGCGGGGAGGCGGGGGACGCGGGGGACACGGGGATGTGGGGGACACGGGGACACGGGGGCGCAGGGGACGTGGGGACAGGGGGAGGTGGGGGACGTGGGGAAGCGGTGGACACGGGGACACGGGGGACATGGGGACACAGGGATGGGGGGACGTGGGGACGGGGGGGACATGGGGACGGCATGGACATGGGGACAGGGGGGACAGGGGGGACTTGGGGACATGGGGATGTGGGGACGTGGGGACGGCATGGACATGGGGACAGGGTGGACACGGGGGACATAGGGGACATGGGGACATGGGGACGTGGGGACATGGGGACATGGGGACGTCATGGACATAGGGACAGGGTGGACACGGGGGACACGGGGGACATGGGGACACGGGGATGTGGGGACATGGGGACATGGGGACATCATGGACATAGGGACAGGGTGGACACGGGGGACACGGGGGACATGGGGACACAGGGATGGGGGGACGTGGGGACGTGGGGACATGGGGACGTCATGGACATGGGGACAGGGTGGACACGGGGGACATGGGGACATGGGGACAGGGGGATGTGGGGATATGGGGACATGGGGACGTCATGGACACAGGGACAGGGTGGACACGGGGGACATGGGGACACGGGGATGTGGGGACGTGGGGACGAGGGGGACAGGGATGGGGGGACGTGGGGACGAGGGGGACATGGGGACAGCATGGACATGGGGACAGGGGGGACAGGGGGGACTTGGGGACATGGGGATGTGGGGACGTGGGGACGGCATGGACATGGGGACAGGGTGGACACGGGGGACATGGGGGACATGGGGATGGGGGGACACGGGGGACATGGGGACACAGGGATGGGGGGACGTGGGGACAGGGGGGACATGGGGATGTCATGGACATGGGGACAGGGTGGACACAGGGGACACGGGGGGCACGGGGGACACGGTGGCCAAGGGTATGTGGTGGACATGAGGACATGGAGGACACGGGGATGTGAGGGACACAGGGACACGGGGGCACAGGGGACGTGGGGACACGGGGAGGTGGGGGACGCAGGGACGTGGGGGACGTGGGGAAGTGGTGGACACGGGGACACGGGGGACATGGGGACATGGGGATGTGGGGACGTGGGGACATGGGGACGGCATGGACATGGGGACAAGGTGGACACGGGGGACACAGGGGACATGGGGACACGGGGATTTGGGGACATAGGGACATGGAGGACACGGGGACGTGGGGGACACAGGGACGTGGGGGACACAGGGTTTTGGGGATCATGGGGACGTGGGGGACACGGTGGACGTGGGGACATGGTGGCCGCGGGGACATGGTGGCCGCAGGTATGTGGTGGACACGGGGACGTGGGGGACCTGGGGACGTGGGGACGCGGGGAACACGAGGGACACGGGGACATGGGGGACATGGGGGGCACGGGGATGTAGGGGACACGGGGACGTGGTGGACATGAGGACATGGGGGACATGGGGACGTGGTGGACGTGGGGACGTGGGGGACACCGGGACACGGTGGCCATGGTGGACGCGGAGACATGGTGGACGCAGGGACATCGCGGACACGGGGACACGGTGAACATGGGGACACAGGGGCGTGGTGGACACGGGGACATGGGGATGTGGTGGCCATGGGGACGTGGGGGACACGGGGACACGGGGACGTGAGGGACACAGGGACACGGGGGACACGGATTTGGGGCCATGAGTGGGACAAGGACAGGGGCAGGGAGCACAGATGGGGACAGGGAGGAAGAGGAGGGACAAAGACGGGGGGGGGGGACAAAAAAGGGGGAGGGGAGGGACGGACACGAGGGGGGATACCTATGGGGACCCCCCAGGGGCATCTATTTCCCTCCCCAACTCCCTAGGGGCATTTATTTACCCCCCCCCCCCGGGCCATTTATTCCCCCCCCCAGGGACACTTATTTACGCCCCAGGGGGGCATTTACTTACCCCACCCCACCCCCAATGGCATTTATTTACCCCCCAGGGGCATTTTTTTTTACCCCACCCCCACCCCCAGGGGCATTTATTTGCCCCCCCCCCCCCCGGGCCCCCGATACCCCCCCACGGGCAGGACCAAGCCCCCTCCAGGCCCCGCCCCGTCGCCATGGCAACAGGAAGCCCAGCCAATCGCCAGGCGAGGAGCCCTAGCCCCGCCCCCAAGGCTGCCCAGAGCGCCCCCCCCCCCCCCCTTTTCCCTCTCTATGGTTGCTCATGGCTAGACTGTCCCCCCGGGTCCTCCCGCCAACTCGATGGTTCAAGCCTAGAGCGCCTCCTCCCGGCCCCTCTCTATGGTCTCGGCGCCCACAACTCTATGGTTCCTCTACCCCCCCCCCCCCCCCCGGTGGCGGCCCCTCCCCGGAAGTCCCCTCTATCCCCCTCGGTGGCTTCTCTATGGTCGCGGCCCCGCTCACTTCCCCTACGTCATCCCGGTACCGGCCGCTCTGGCCCGCGCCTCTCTATGGTTCTACCGGTACCGGGCCCCTCTAGCCCCCCCCCCCATGTCTCTATGATCCCCCCAGGCCCCTCTAGCCGCCCCCTCGCTCGACTCTATGATCCCCGGGCCCCTCTAGCCCCCCTCCCTCAGCTCTATGATCCCGGGACCGACCGCTCTAGCACCCCCCGCCCTCGTCTCTATGATCCCCGGACCCGGGCCCCTCTGGCACCCCCCCCGGCCCCTCTCTATGACCCCGGGGGCGGCCGCCAGGCCCTCACCCGGCTCCTTCCGCCTCTCCCGGGCTCTCCCGGCACTTCCGCCACCGCCGTGACGTCACCCGATGATTGGTCACGTGAGAGGGGGGCCGGCGTCGCGACCCCGCCCTCCCGGAAGTCAGTAGGGACACCCCCAAACGTCACTTCCTCTCGGGGGGGGGAAACGAGAGTCCGGACAGAGCGGCACTTCCGGCGGCCACAGCGCCCCCTGGTGACTTTGGAGGACCGGGAAACTGGGCGGACTTGGAGACACCGAGGGGTACTGGGACCGACTGGGGGGGTACTGGGACCGACTGGGGGGGCACTGGGACAGACTGGAAGGCATCGGGACCAACTGGGAGGGTACTGTGATATACTGGGGGGGCACTGGGGTATACTGGGGTGCACTGGGACAGATTAGGAGGGTACTGGGACCGACTGGGAGGATACTGGGATATACTGGGGGGCACTGGGA
The DNA here is from genome assembly GCF_009769625.2 of Cygnus olor. Classification (NCBI taxonomy): domain Eukaryota; kingdom Metazoa; phylum Chordata; class Aves; order Anseriformes; family Anatidae; genus Cygnus; species Cygnus olor. The sequence goes on from NW_024429147.1 coordinate 6,959, forward strand.
CTGACTGAGAGGGCACTGGGACATACTGGGGGGGCACTGGGGTATACTGGGGGGCACCACAAGCAACTGGGAGGGCACTGGGACCGACTGGAAGGCACTGGGATTTACTGGGGAGCACTGGGTGCAGAAAAATCGGTGCACATCCCACCTACTGGGGCAAACTGGGCCATACTGGGAACACTGGGACAAGGAACTGGGGCACCTGGGGAGCACAAGAACATACTGGGGGGCACTGGGAGACAATGGGAGCAGGACGGGGCGCACTGGGAGGCACTGGAATGAGAAAATGGGGCAAACTGGGAGACACTGGGCGTACTGGGGAGCACTGGGCGCAAACTGAAGGAACAAAGGAGGGGGAACTGGGCATACTGGGAGCCCTAGGAGAGGGTACTGGGCATACTGGGAGCCCCACGATGGGTGACTGGGCGTACTGGAAGCCCTGGGCATACTGGGAGCCCCAGGACAGGGCACTGGGCATACTGGGAGCCCCACGATGGGAGACTGGGTGTAGTGGGAGCCATGTGATGGGCAACTGGGTGTACTGGGAGCTCCACAACAGGGAGAGTGGACATACTGGGAGCTCTCGGACAGCGAACTGGGTGTACTAGGAGCCCCCGGACAGGGAACTGGGCGTACTGGGAGCCCCGGGACGGGTGACTAGGCATACTGGGAGCTCCATGACAGGGAACTGGGCGTACTGGGAGCCCCAGGACGGGTGACTGGGCATACTGGGAGCCCCGGGACGGGTGACTGGGCATACTGGGAGCCCCGGAACGGGTGACTGGGCATACTGGGAGCTCCATGACAGGGGAACTGGGCATACTGGGAGCCCTGGGACGGGTGACTGGGCGTACTGGGAGCCCCGGGACGAGTGACTGGGTGTACTGGGAGCTTCACAACAGGGGAACTGGGCATACCGGGAGCCCCCAGACGGGGAACTGGGCATACTGGGAGCCCTGGGACAGGCGACTGGGCATACTGGGTGTGCCAAGACAAGTGACTGGGCATACTGGGAGCCCCGTGACAGGTAACTGGGCATACTGGGAGCCCTGCGGTGGGCAACTGGGCATACTGGGACTGCAAACTGGTTGCGCTGGGAGCCCTGGCACAGGGACGCGGTTGCACCAAACCCTCCCCGACCCCCCCCCCCCCTCCCAGTACAAACCAGTATAAACCAGTCCCCAAAACGAAGCACAGAGAAGGAAGGGGGGAGGGGGGGGGGCCGCCGCTCGTTACCGTCGCCCTTTAATCACCCGCAAGGGGGGGGGGAGGACAGGGAAAGCGGGGGGGGGGGGGGGGGGGGGGACAGAAAGGAGGGGGCCCCCCCCGCCCCCAGGGGGGCAATAAATAGGGGGGGGCGGAGGGGGGTTGGGGCAAAAAAATGGGGGGGGGGGGCCAAAAAAAAAGGGGGGGGGCAAAAAAAACGGGGGGGGGGGCAAAAAAAAACGGGGGGGGGGGGGCTACTTGAGGCAGCGCTCGAAGTAGGTGGCGCCGACGTAGCCCCCCCGCAGCGAGCGCTGCACGTTCTGCTCGAAGAGGCGCCGGTTGCTCTGCAGCACCTCCGCCGCCTCCTTGTTCAGGGGGTCCTCGGGGTTGGGTTCCTGCGGGGGGGGGGCAGAAAGAAAATTAAGATAATACTAATAATAAAAAAATTTAAAAAGAATTTTAAAAATGAAAAAACGAAAAAAAAATGAAAAATTAACAAAAATTTTAAAAATTTAAAATTTTAAAAATTAAAAATTAAAAATTAAATTAAGAAAACACTTAAAAATAAAAAATTTAAAAAATAAAAAAAAATTAAAAAACATTAAAAAAATAAATAAAAAAATAAAAGTTTAAAAAATTAAAAAATTAAAAATAAAATTTTAAAGAAACATAAAATTAAAAAAAAAAATAAAAAAATAAATTAGAAAAATAAAATTAAAAAATATAAAATAAAAAATTTAAAAACTAAACAATTAAAAAAATTTTTAATAAAAATATATTAAAATTTAAAAATTAAAAATATCAAAAATTAAAAATATCAAAAATTAAAAATATCAAAAATTAAAATAATTAAAAATATATAAAAAATTAAAAATTAAAAAAAAATAAAAATTAAAGAAAAAAAATAAAAAAAATAAAAAACGGGAAAAAAATGGAAAAAATCGGAAAGAAAATCGGAAAAAAAAATTAAAAAAGAACAGAAAAAAAATCAGAAAAAAAAAATAAAGGGGGGACTTTGGGGGAAAACTCGCCAGGAGAAAGGGGAGGTGGGGTGAGTGACCCCCCCCCGAGATTAATTGTGACCCCCCCCCCCCCAGATTAATTGAAACCCCCCAAGATTAATTGCGCCCCCCCCCCCAGATTAATTATTCCCCCCCAGATTAATTGCGCCCCCCCCCCCCCCCAGATTAATTGCGCCCCCCCCCGGATCAACTGAACCCCCCCAAGATTAATTACGCCCCCCCCCCCCCCCCCCCCCAGATTAATTGTGCCCCCCTCGGATTAATTATGCCCCCCCAAGATTAATTGCGATCCCCCTAATTGCAACCCCCCCCCAGATTGTGACCCCCCCCAGATTAATTGAACCACCCCAAGATTAATTGCGACCCCCCTAATTGTGACCCCCCCCCAGATTAATTGCGCCCCCCCCCCCGATTAATTATTCCCCCCCAGATTAATTGCGCCCCCCCAAGATTAATTGTGCCCCCCCCCCCGATTAATTTCACCCACCCGGGATTAATTGCAGCCCCCCAAGATTAATTGCGCCCCCCCCCCCCCCGATTGTGTCCCCCCCCCCACATTAATTGCGCCCCCCCCAGATTAATTGCTCCCCCCCCCGATTTTTTCTTTAACCCCCCCAATTTTTTAATGCCCCCCCCCCCCCCCATGGACCCCCTAATGCCCCCCCTTGACACCCCCCCAATATTCCCTGCTGCTAATTAACGCCCCCCCCCCCCAATTTCTTAATGGCCCCCCCCCCCCCCCATATTTTTAAGGGCCCCCAATGAACCTTAACGCCCCCCCCTCCCCGTGCCCCCTGGGGTTCCTTAATGCCCCCCCCCCCCCAAAATCCTAAATGCCCCCCCCCTTCTTTAATTCCCCCCCCATATTCCTTAATAGCCCCCCCATATTCCCTGGTACTCCTTATTGCCCCCCCATGTCCCTTACTGCCCCCCCATATTGCCCCCATCCCTTATTGCCCCCCCATATCGCCCCCCATATTCTTTATTGCCCCCCATATCCCTTATTGCCCCCCCATATCCCTTATTGCCCCCCCATATCGCCCCCCATATCCTTTATTGCCCCCCATATCCCTTACTGCCCCCCCATATTGCCCCCATATTGCCCCCCATATCCTTTATTACCCCCCCCATATTCCTTATTGCCCCCCAGGGATCCCTTATTGCCCCCCATATTGCCCCCCCATATCCCTTATTGCCCCCCAATATTTCTTATTGCCCCCCCCATATTGCCCCCCATATCCCTTATTGCCCCCCCATATCCCTTATTGCCCCCCCATATCCTTAATTGCCCCCCCATATTGCCCCCCATCCCTTATTGCCCCCCATATCCCTTATTGCCCCCCCATATCGCCCCCCATATTCTTTATTGCCCCCCATATCCCTTATTGCCCCCCCATATCGCCCCCCATATCCTTTATTGCCCCCCATATCCCTTACTGCCCCCCCATATTGCCCCCCCATATCCTTTCTTGCCCCCCCAGGGACTCCTTAATGCCCCCCCCCCATTCTTCCCACCCCCCCCCACCCCTAAATGCTCTTTACCTGCCCCAGGGACCCCAAAAAGCTCTGGGGACCCCCAAATGCCCCCCCCAAATTACCCAAACCCCTTCAATTCCCCCCCCGATCCCTAATTGCCCCCCCCAGGGCTACCAAAACCCCCCCCGGGACCCCCCCATGTCCCCCCGGGACCCCCCAATTGCCCCCCCCCAGGTGCTCCTCACCTGCCCCAGGCACCCCAAAAAGCTCCTGGGGGACCCCCAATTCCCCCCCCAGGGCTACCAACCCCCCCCCCAGGGACCCCAAAAAGCTCCTGGGGACCCCCAACTGCCCCCCCCTTGATGCCCCCCCCCCCCCCCCGGGGTAACACCCCCCCCAGGATCCCCTCCCCTCCCCCCCCCCCCCCCTCCTCCAAACATCAAGGCGTGGGGGGGGGGGGGGGGGCGGACTCCGGCGTCCCGTGGGTGTCCCCAAGGCCACCGAATGTCCCCGGGGGCCACCCCAAAGCCACGCTGGGTGGCCCCCGCACCCCCCCCCCCCCCCCCCAAAAAAAAAAATTGTGCCCCCCCCCCAAAAAAAAACCCCAACTCACCAGGAAGAGGTACTGCAGGCCGTAGATGATGGAGTTTATCGTCAGGACGGGCTTCCAGTCCTCCCTGGGGGCACAGCCCCATGTCACCGGGGGGGCCACCGGGGCCACCAGCGAGGTGGCCACGGCCCCCCCCCCCCCCGCCCACTTGTAGGGAGCACGAGGAACGTGGCGGGGGGGGGCTGGGGGGGGCATAATTCGTCCCTTTCTCCCCCCTCGGCGGCAACAAAGGGGGAGGCGGGGGCCGGTGGCCGCCTCGGGGGGGTGGTGGCCGCCTCGGGGGGGGTGGTGGCGGCTGCCTCCGAGGGGTTGGTGGCCACCTCGGGGGGGTTGGTGGCCACCTCGGGGGGGGGGGTGGCCACCTCGGGGGGGGGGGGGTGGCCGCCTCCACGGGGTTGGTGCCCGCCTCCGAGGGGGGGTTGGTGGCCACCTCAAGAGGGGTTGGTGGCCGCCTCGGGGGGGGTGGTGGCCACCTCAAGAGGGGTTGGTGGCCGCCTCGGGGGGGTTGGTGGCCACCTCAGAGGGGTTGGTGGCCGCCTCAAGAGGGGTTGGGGGCCACCTCGGGGGGTTGGTGGCCGCCTCGGGGGGGTTGGTGGCCGCCTCAAGAGGGGTTGGTGCCCGCCTCGGGGGGGCTGGTGGCCACCTCGGGGGGGCTGGTGGCCACCCCGGGGGGGCTGGTGGCCACCTCAGAGGGGTTGGTGGCCGCCTCCGAGGGGCTGGTGGCCACCTCAGGGGGTTGGTGGCCACCTCGGGGGGGCTGGTGGCCACCTCAAGAGGGGTTGGTGGCCACCTCGGGGGGGTTGGTGCCCGCCTCCGAGGGGCTGGTGGCCACCTCAGGGGGTTGGTGGCCGCCTCAAGAGGGGTTGGTGCCCGCCTCGGGGGGGCTGGTGGCCACCTCGGGGGGGTTGGTGGCCCACCTGAGGATGTTGAGGCAGACGTTGCCCTCCAGGTCGATGTTGGGGTGGTAGACCATCGTCTCGCACTTCACCTTGGGGGGGTCGTGGGGGTAGCCCTGGCCGACCTGGGGGGGGGGGAGGACAAAAACATGGCTCGGCCACCCCCCCCCCCCGTCCGCGGCTACCAGAAAGGGCTCGGTGGCCACCTGGGCGGTCGCGGTGGCCAGCTGGTCGTCGTCCCTACCCCAAAGCGCCCAGCGGGCACCCACGGGGTGGTGGGCGGGGTTTGGTGGCCACGGGTGGTGGTTTGGTGGCCACCAAGGCCTGGTTCCTGTCCCGACCCACCGAGTGGCCACTGGTCCTGTATGGGTGGCCACCAAGCCCCCCCCACCCCCCCCCCCCCGCCCCGGCCCGCCTCTGATGTGTAGGGTGAATCCGTGGCCGCTTGTCGCACCTTGGTGGCCACACGGTGGACACTTGGCTACCGGTCAGGTCTTAGTGACCACCAAGCCCTGGTCCCAGTCTGAACTCACCAAGTGGCCACTGGTCCTGTCCAGGTGGCCACCAAGCCCCCCCCCCCAGCCCGCCTCTGATGTGTAGGGTGAATCCGTGGCCACTTGTCGCACCTCGGTGGCCCCACAGTGAACACTTGGCTACTGGTCTGCTCTCGGTGGCCACCAAGCCCTGGTCCCAGTCCCAGCCCACCAAGTGGCCACTGGTCCTGTGCAGGTGGCCACCAAGCCCCCTTGTGCCAACTCTAATGTACAGGGTGAATCTGTGGCCACTTGTCATGCTTTGGTGGCCACCAGCTCCTACCACAACCCACAGGGCAGACGCCTGGCTACTAGTCAGGTCTCGGTGGCCACCAAGCCCTGGTACCGGTCCCAACCCACCGAGTGGCCACTGGTCCTATCCAGGTGGCCACCTAGCCCCCCCATCCCACCTCTAATATACAGGGTGAAGCAGTGGCCACTTGTCACAACTCGGCGGCCACACGGTGGCCACTTGGTTACCGCTCCGCTCTCGGTGGCCACCACCCCGTGGTCCCCATCCCAACCCACCGAGTGGCCACTGGTCCTATCCAGGTGGCCACCAAGCCCCCCCCCGTCCCACCTCCAACATACAGAGTGAATCAGTGGCCACTTGTCACAACTCGGTGGCCACACGGTGGCCACCTGGCTACCGCTCCGCTCTCGGTGGCCACCACCCCGTGGTCCCCATCCCAACCCACCGAGTGGCCACTGGTCCTATCCAGGTGGCCACCAAGCCCCCCCCCGTCCCACCTCCAACATACATAGTGAATCAGTGGCCACTTGTCACAACTCGGTGGCCACACGGTGGCCACCTGGCTACCGCTCCGCTCTCGGTGGCCACCACCCCGTGGTCCCCGTCCCCCACGCAGCGGCCACGCGTCACCTTCTGGTGGCCACAGGTCCCACCTCGGTGGCCACCACCCCGTGGTCCCCGTCCCCCACGCAGTGGCCACGCGCCACCTTCTGGTGGCCACAGCTCGGGTCCCGGTGGCCACCCACCTCCTGGAGCCGCAAGCCCACCACCGCGGGTCCCACCTGGGGGGCCACGGGTCCCACCTGGGTGGCCACCACCCCCAGCCCATCTCGGTGGTCCCAGGGGGGGATTTGGTGGCCACGGGGCCACCCCGGCGCGGGACTGACCTTAAAGCTGAAGACGAATTTCCCTCCCTTGTAGAAACCCTAAAAGAGAGACAGGTGTCACCGGGGGGGGGGGGGGGGGGGGCATTTTGGGGAGGGGGGGACATTTTGAGGGGGGGGGGGGGACATTTTGGGGACAAACAGGGACAAAAGAGAAGGCCGAGGGGGGTTATCGGGGGAATTTGGGGGGGGGGGGACAAGGGGGACCCCAAAAGGACGTGAGGGGGTCCTGAGGGGGGGGGGGGGGACACATTGGGGGGGGGGGGGGGACATTTTGGGGACAAACAGGGACAAAAGAGAAGGCCGAGGGGGGTTATCGGGGGAATTTGGGGGGGGGGGGGGGACATGGGGGACCCCAAAAGGACGTGAGGGGGTCCTGAGGGGGGGGGGGGACACATTTTGGGGGGGGGGACGACATTTTGAGGGGGGGGGGGACGACATTTTGGGGACAAACAGGGACAAAAGAGAAGGCCGAGGGGGGTTATGGGGGGAATTTGGGGGAGGGGACATGGGGGACCCCAAAAGGACGTGAGGGGGTCCTGGGGGGGGGGGGGGGGGGGACACATTGGGGGGGGGGGGGACATTTTGGGGGGGGGGGGGACATTTTGGGGACAAACAGGGACAAAAGAGAAGGCCGAGGGGGGTTATGGGGGGAATTTGGGGGGGGGGACATGGGGGACCCCAAAAGGACGTGAGGGGGTCCTGAGGGGGGGGGGGACACATTT
>NW_024429148.1:5000-13916 GCF_009769625.2 Cygnus olor
ATCAAATAAACTAAAATTAATCATGGTAAATTTGACAGTTATAATTCTACAATGGTCTGTGAAATACTCTTTGAGTAGCAATTACATCAGAGATAATGATAATACATTATTTTAAATGTCTGTCATCACTATTATTTGGTATCTATTGTCAAGGCAATAATGATAATGAGCTCTTTGGAGATTTAGGTGGATATTACGTTATTTCCCTAGGTGTTCCCAGTGTAATGCAGAATTCAGTAGCCATTAGTAACAGATCCTTGAAAGAATATAAACGTAAGATGATTTTTTGTTTGTTTGTGTTCTGTGTATGAACTATGAACAAAGAGTAATCAGTGATTTTTATTTTAGATGAATAAAACAGCAGAGTGTAACTAGGAAGATTCCACAAGGCTGCATTCTGCAAGTGATGGCCCTTGCCCCGAGCTCAAAATGGCTGATGCCTCTGCGTATGCGTATCTTAGAAATATATCTTAAAAGTCAAGATAAGGCAATTTTACATCACTGTTCTTTTATTAATGTGTAATATTTGACTCACAAGAGTTCTCTCATAAGAGAATGTTTCTGACATTCATGTGGACAGTAACAAGTAAAATCACTGTGATTACTAGAGCTAGGAAGATGAAAGAGAAGTCAGAGTAATAGGCTACTTATATATATATATATATATATATATTATTTTTTTTTTTCCAAGAGAAAGGCGTATGTAAAGAGAAAGCTTCTCATGGTCTAAATTCCATAATTTTTCCCATGTTAACATTTATTTTACATTTTGCCTTTTTTTTAAAAAAAAAAAAAACAACAAAATAAAACAAAACAAAACAGTTATGGAGTATTTAAGCATGGGAGGCAATCAATTCCTACTTTTCATTGGTGTTCACATGCTTCTCAAACAGAAAGACTATTTAAATCTATTTTTATTTTGTTAGCTTTCCAACATTGCTTTGATAGCTTTCCCTGTATTTTTCCTGTTTCTTTTATTTATTTATTTTTAAATTAGGATGAGTCCATGTAAGAGATTATTATTACAGGCTGGAAGGTTTAGTCCCGAACTGCTGTTTACTAGTATGTGAGGTTTTTATTCTAGGCAACCATGATTATTTTAGAAGGTTTGGAGATTGTCTGGGTATTTCTGGTGTAACAGCATAACCATAGGTAGCTTGTAACAGTCTGAGATGTCTAGATAAGAATCTACCGCGTAGAAGCTATACTGATTTTGGATGTGCTCTTGTAATCTCTACTGGAAAGCCAGAAGTGAAATACTGTATCTGGTGAAAATATCCATAGTTGGAGGATGTTGGACATTTGGAGAGGTTGTAGAGATGAATAATTAGAACTGTAGGATGCTCCTTATGGTGCAAGACAGAAGTTCAATTTATTTAGCTTGACAAAATGAAAGTTAAGGAGTAAATTTTTCTTTGTATCTGAGCACATAAGAGCTGACAGTTTTAATATTGCAAAGCCTAATAACTTCCAACTCAGGTAACAGGGCCTGGATTCTACAGATCTGAATTTTAGTTTTGCTGTGATCTTCTTCCCAGGCCTCAGATAAATTAATTAAGTTGCTTTGATCCAGTTTTTGTATGCACTAAACAGTAATACTGGTCTCAGGCAAAGACACTTCAAATACTTCTTTAACTCCCTTAGCCTCCCTAACAAATCCTGGAAATCATGTTATTAGATCATTTCAATGGTTAACTAAACCTCACTCCTAGTATTCTTATGGAAATAAGGAGGGGTCTGGTTACTCAAAGGTGCTCTTTCTGTCTCTTCTACTAACCACTTAGAAAGCACCAATTGTACCAGTCCATAACACTAGGCCATTTACAAAGCAATTGCATTGTAGAGGAGATTGAACTGTCGTATGGAGATTAGATTCCATCATATATATGTTCTACGCTAGATTATTTTTTCCTCTTATGTAAAAGAATTGAATATTAGATTTGAATTGAATATTATTCCTGTGACTGTATGCAGTATTAGAATTAAAACAAAAATCCAAAATTATTAATAATTTTTCTCTCTTCAACCCTCTCTAATCCTAATGTTTCAAAGTTTAATGAAGAGGATGACACCTGTTTGTTAACTAACAAAAGTGAAAAAAGAGATCCTCAGATATATTGCGTCTTCTTCATATGCCAACTTTATATTTTTCATCCTTTAAATGAAAGTTGTTATGAAAAGATCATAGAATCTTAGAATCATAGAATAGCTCGGCTTGGAATGGACCTCAAATATCATCTAGTTCCAACTCCCCTGCCACAGATAGGGATGTCACCCACTAGATCAGGTTGCCCAGGGCCTCATCTACCTGGTCTTGAACACCTCCAGGGATGAGGCATCCACTTCTCTGGGCAACCTGTTCCAGTGCCTCACCACTCTCTGAGTGAAGAACTTCCTCTTAATCTCCATTCTAAATCTTCTTTGTCTTAGTTTAAAACCATTCCCCCTTGTCCTATCACTTTCATTTTGGTGAAAACATTTTTCACCAAAAGTTTACAACTTTTTTCTAAGCTCCCTTTAAGTACTTTAAGGACTCATTGAGGAGACCCAGGAGTTTTCTCTTCTTCAGGCTCAACAGCCCCAGCTCTCTTAGCCTTTCTTCATAGGAGAGGAGCTCCAGCCCTTTGATCATCTTTGTAGCCATCCTCTGCACCCGTTCTAACAGACCAACATCCTTCTTGGGCTGGGATCTCCAGACCTGGACTCAGTACTCCAAGTGGGGCCTCACAAGGGCAGAGTAGAGGGGGACAGTCAACTCCCTCCACCTGCTGCATACTTCTCTTTTGATGCAGCCAAGCCAACCCCTTATCCATTGAATGATCCACGGATCAAATCCCTCTGTCTCCAATCTGGACACTAGGACATCATGTGGAACCGTGGATGAAGGAACGCCTGTTGATATAGTATACATAGACTTCGGCAAGACCTCTGACACGGTCTCCCATAGTATTCTCCTGGAGAAGGTACAGGTACACTCTTTGCTTGGTTAAAAACTGTCTGGACGTCCGGGCCCATAGAGTAGTGATCATTTGAACATGAGCTGGCAGTGTGCCCAGGTGACCAAGAAGGCCAACGGCATCCTGGATTGTATCAGGAATAATGTAGCCAGCAGGACCAGGGAGGTGATCCTCCTCTTGCATTCTGCTCTGGTGAGGCCGCACCTCGAGTACTGTGTTCAGTTTTGGGCCCCTAACTACAAGAAAGACATTGAGGCCCTGGAGCATGTCCAGAGTAGGGTTATGAAGCTTGTGAAGGGCCTGGAACACAAGTCCTATGAGGAGCGGCTGAGGGAACTGGGGTTGTTCTGTCTGAGGAGGCTCTGGGGAGACCTTATTGCACTCTACAATTACCTGAAAGGAAGTTGTGGTGAGCTGGAGGTCGACCTCTTCTCACAGGTGATAGGACTAGAGGGAATGTCCTCAAGCTGCGCCAGGTGAGGTTTAGTTTGGAAAGCAGGAGACATTGCTTCTCAGAAAGAGTGTTTGGGCATTGGAACATGTTGCCCAGGGAGCTGGTGGAGTCCCTGTCCATGGGGGTGTTTAAGGAAAGTTTGGATCTGGTGCTTCGGGACATGGTTTAGTGGGTGACATTGGTAGTAGGGTGAATGTTGGACCAGATGATCTTGAAGGCATTTTCCAACCTTAATGATTCTATGATTCTATGAAAGGCCTTACAGAAATACAGGTAGATGACATCTGTCAGTCTTCCCTTGTCAACTGATGTCGTCAGTCCATCGTCGAAAGCCACAAGATTGGAGAGGCAGGATTTGCTTTTGGTGCAGCCATACTGGCTGTCTTGGATCACTTTTTTGCCTTGAATGTGCCTTGATATTGCTTCCAGAAAGATATTTTCTATGATCTTGACAGGTACAGAGGTGAGGCTTACCTGTCTGTATTTCCTTGGTTCCTCTTGTCTACCCTTTTTAAAAATGGGAGTGATGTTTCCCCTTTTCCTGTCAGAAGGGATTCCACCTGACTGCCAGAACTTTTCAAATATGATGGAGAGAGGCCTGGAAACTACATGAGCCAATTCTTTTAGGATCCTTGGATGCATGTCATCAGGCCCTATAAACTTGTACTTGTTTGATGATTAAGATGATTAATCCTTCCTCTGTATTCTTATTTGTCCAGTGCAATGGAACACGATTGTACCAATGACAAATTACTGCCTTGTGCTTTACCAAATTTCAAAATAAAAGTGATTGTTATTGCTTAGTGCATCAGAGTAATTGGTTATTGAGGAAGATGCTTATTTTTAACAGGTACTCACCTTCACAGTTGTCCTCTTCTGAGTCTATAAAAAATCAGAGCTTTGTTTATTGGGCTAGTTTTTCATCCAACTCTTCTTTTTATCTTTAATTACAAGCATTTAAAGTCTAAAATTGTCAGAAACAAGTCTAGAATCATGTTACCTTGTGCTTTTTGTAGAGCTGTGTGGAAAAATGGATTTCTTCCTCTCAGAAGACCTCATATACACCGTTTCTGTGTCAGTTCATTGATACAAACAGACTGTGACAAAGCAACTTTTGCTATAATTACAGAAACTGGATTTTGTTACTCTTCTTTTTTTTTCCTTCCTCCATCTGCAGCTATGAGTTACAGCAGGGGCTCTTAATTTATATATTCTGTTTAGTTCTTCAACTGTCTTGAACTGCATATGGATATGGAAAAGGGCCTCAGTCCTGCTCTTATAATGAGGAATTTGCCTTCAAAAACAAATTGACATCAAACAAAGGAAATAATACATAAATAAATAAAAATAATTTTAAAAATAATAATAAAAAACACCCCAAAGTAGAACTGCTTGGTTGTTTGGGTAAGATGGTTCTGCTATTTCTGGCCATGTGAGAAAACAGAAATAGCATTTGGAAAGAAAATGTTTAATGGTTCAGAGGAAGGACTATGTTAATGATTTTTTGCAGGATGTAAGCTAGAATGGCAGTGCCAGCCTTTTAGCATCCCCTTGTTTGACCTTCCTCCTCTCTGATACTACGCACAGGAAACAAATGTCCTAATCACAGAATAAACAGGGGTCATTTGGCTAATATTCAGCAATCTATTTAACCACTGGGGCAGGGAGTTGGATCCTACCTTAAGTTGTATTCCTCGTGGTAGTTAGCTTGGAGTTATGTGTGATGAAGTTTCACATTTTTCTAAGTGCCTTTGGCCTCATCCCCAGTCTAGTAAGTCCCCTGATATTTCATCTGTGATTCATTTTCATCCTAAATATTTTCTTTAGTGTTGCTAGTGATGGATAAGTCACACGGAAGAGAAAAAAAAAAAAAAAAAAAAAAAAAAAAACTTTAAAAATCATTCAAATAGACTGAACAAGAGAGCATTACAAGTGACTAGCTGGCTGAAATTTAATTGGCAGAGTTTGGTCAATGTAAGTAAACTTGCCAAGATTTAGTCTTCTGTTAGGTCATCTGTTTCCTCCTAACTAAACATATCACGGATATTTATAGACATAAATGTATTATTATTCCTCACCATCTCCAAAACTTGTCATTTCTGGTATTTGAATGTCAGTCATGAGGGAAAATAAGGAAAACTCTAATGTAAGCTCCTGACATCAGATGGAAAATGTGAAGGGAAAACATTTGTTGTTTTTCTTTTCCAGAGGAAAATAAAGTTTAACAAGCTTCTTTCCTATTTTACATTAAAAATAATTTAAAAAAAAAAAAAAATCACAGAGATATTTCATGCAGTTAAATGTTAATGAGGTATTATGCATTGCTAAACTCAACTGTAAAAAAATATTCTCTCAGTACAGAAAAAATATGTAGTAGGGGATGTTGCTTACTGTGCTTGGGTTGAAGGGAATGTACCAAAGCACTACTTATATGCAGAAAAAACTCATGCTCTTGTTCTTTTTTTCTATCGGTAGGTTGCTTCCTGTACAAACCATTATTTCTACTGTACTTATTCCTGTGGACCATTTGGACCATTTGGACCATTTGCTTTTGTTCAGGCCCAGATTCTACTCATTTATGATCAGAGGCCAAATAAAGCAAGCAAGAATTTTTCCAGTCATTTTAATGGTTGCCAAATTAATTCCATATACAGAATTATACTGGTAATATTGTATTAAATTATATTACACTGGTTGTTCTTTACACTAGTGTAGTGGGTTTACATGGCAGGGTTTTGGTAGCAGGGGTGGGACCATAGGGGTGGCTTCTGAGAGAAGAATCCAGAAGCTGCCCCATGGTAGATAAGGGTCCCACCACTGGCCAGAACCGGGCCAATAAGCGATGTTTGTGCCTCTGTGAGAGCAAATTTAATACAGGGAAGAAAAATGCTGTGGAACAGAGGTTGGGAGAGAGAGAGGGAGAGAAACAGTCCTGCAGGTGCCTTCTTTCAGTGAAGAAGGAGGGGGAGAGCTGTTCCAGGTGCCAGAGCAGAAGTCCCTGCGGCCTGTGGTAAGGACCATGGTGGAGTAGGCTGTCCCCCTACAGCCCATGGTGTACCACAGTGCAGCAGGGTTCCATGCTGCAGCCTGTGGAGGAGCCCCCGGTGGAGCAGGTGGATGCGGCCTGGAGGAGGCTGCGGCCCATGGAGAGCCCCCACAGGAGCAGGCCCTGGGCTGAAGCTGCAGCCCGTGGAGAGGAGGACCAGAGAGAGGAGTCTTGCCCACGCAGGAGCAGGGGGTCTGGGGGGAGCGGTCACCCGTGGGGGACCCATGCTGGAGCAGTTTGCTCCTGGGGGATGGACCCCCATGGTACGGAGCCATGTGGGAGCAGTTCTTGAAGAGCTGCTGCCTGTGGTAAGCCCTCACAGGATCAGTTCAGGAAGGACAGCATCCCATGGGAGGGACCCCACACTGGAGAAGGGGCAGAGAGAGACCGAGAAGGAACAGCAGAGACAAAGCGCTATAGACTGACCACAACCCCCATTCCCCCATTCCCCCGCGCCGCTCAGGGGGAGGAGGTAGAAGAGAGTGGATGGGGGGAAGGCATTTTGAGTTTCTTTCCTTTGTTTCTCACTTCTCCAGCTTGTTAGTAATAGGCAATAAATCTTACTGTCTCCCTTCTCTGAGTCTGTTTTGCCCATCATTATAATTGTTGAGCTATCTCTCCGTCCTTATCTCAACCCTTGAGCCCTTTGTGTTGTATTTTCTCCCCCTTCTCCTTCGAGGAGGGGAAGTGAGAGAGTGACTGTGGTGGTACTCAGCTGCCCACCTGAGTAAAACCACCACAACTAGCTATATGGAAGACCATTAAAAATTACTGTTCAGTTCACTGGGAGTTTATTCATCCTTACTGCTTTCAGTAAAGAAAGAATTGGTTACAAATGATTGGTTACAATTAAATATGGGTCTAGACGTTCCTCCAGCTTTACTTTTCATCAGAATATGTAACTACAATAAATATGCCAACCTGCAAACCTTACGTGATAAGAATTGTTCATGTTTTTCTTTATCACTCTTCCCTATCTCCTCCAAAGTATACTGGTTTCTTTTTCTGAGGAACCAACAAGCTCTCTCTGGAGTATTTCCTGATATCTTAATGGAGTTTACTTTCTTCTTGTGGCCCAGATTTTGAAGTTGCACTCCGTTTCTGTACAGGAGAAAAACAGGCACAATACTGAAAACACTTCCTTTCTTCCAGTACTTTACACTGCCTAGAATCAGAACATGTTCTATCTAAAAAATATAGATTATGAAAAGCAAAATTTTAATATGTAAACAATGATGCAGCTTTCTACCTTAGACGTTTTAGGCCTTGCAAGTAAGTTAAGAGTATGTTAGGTGCATTAAAGGACCATTTCAAGATACTTAAAGACTCTTCAGAGAAATTATCCTGGTCATTAATCCTCAAAAATGCTGAAATTGCAATCTAAACAGAGTTATGTCTAAGAATTTCTTCTGAGTGCTGGTCATTTGCAACACATGTTTAATGGGATTTTAAAAATGACCTTTTCAAGAGGTGAGGAGAGAAATAAGGGGAATATAAAGTCAAATATTTATCTTGCCATTGTTGTTAAGTCTCCCTTTTAGAATGAACCAAACTTGCTTAAGTTTAGTGAGTAACCAGCAGAGATCAAAGGTACTGCCAGTAAGGTATTCCTTTAAGTATCATGAAGCAACTTTTCTTTCTTTTTATTTAGTTTCCGCATCATATCTGTGTACAATGTTTCTGCATCAACAGAGAGAAGAGTGGCCCAAACTGTAACTCTGTTGATTACTGTCCTCCTAACCTCAGGAGAACTACTTGTTGCCATGTACAGTACAGACTATGAGGTTTAATGATGCAGAGGGGAAGAAAAAAAAAAAAACAAACTGTTGCAAGACATTTTCCAATGACTTAAGGGTATAACATTCTACCATCTCACAGTTAAAATGTGGGACTTCTTTGGAATTTTCAGGTTGTACTCGTGAACTACTGATATACAGTGCAGACCTCCTGTCTCAGCCATTTTACATCTTGTAAGATTTGTTAGTGTTATGACCAAAGAAGATGACTTGTCCATCTACTGGAACAGCAATACCATTTATGATTAATGAAGGCTATAGTCCTTCTTTAAATGGAAATAGTTTGGGACGTTGTCAGCAAGAGAGGTGTTTGTTTGTATTGCAAGTGCCATTACATACACTACTACTGAGTCGTACTATTCTGTACAAAGACAGACATTTAAGAAGAGGCAATAAGTAACGGAAGGAAGAAAGGAAGGAAGGAAGGAAGAAGGAAGGAAGGAGGAGAGAGAAAGAGCATGAGAGAGGGAGAAAGAGTGAGAAAGGGAGAAAAAAGGGGAAAGGGAAGGGAAGGGAAGGGAAGGGAAGGGAAGGGAAGGGAAGGGAAGGGAAGGGAAGGGAAGGGAAGGGAAGGGAAGGGTAGGGAAGGGTAGGGAAGGGAAAGGGAAGGGAGGGAAGGGAAGGGAAGGAAGGAGAAGGGAAGGGGAAGGGAAGGGAAGGGAA
>NW_024429149.1:0-13633 GCF_009769625.2 Cygnus olor
GCGGCGCCGTTCCCCGGCGGTGCGCCCGATTCCCTTTGTCTCCGGCTCCGCAGAGCGTCGAGGCCGTCTCCCACCGAGGCTATTTCGGGAGGAAAAGCAGAAGCAAGGAGCCGGAGCCCCGGGGGCCGCGCCAAGCGGAGCCGAGCGAGCCCAAGTGGTCGCATTTCTGCCACTTCCGAGAGATCACGCACGTCGTCATCAAGGACTGCCGAGTCAGCATCAACCGGCAGGACAACCAGTGCCTGGTGAGCGCCTCTGCTCCGTCCCGACACGCGGTGGGGGGGCCTCGGGTTGGGCTCTGGGGGCTGAAAGGGGGCAGCGAGGAGAGGAACGAGGATTTCTCCTTGGTTTTTTTTTGTTTGGTTGTTTTTTTTGTTTGTTTTTTTTTGTTTGTTTGTTTGTTTTCCCCCTCCCTGAGTTCTGCGCTCTCTCCTCCTCGGGCTGGCTGGGCGGATTTGGGGCGGCCTCCTCTCAGTCCGGCCGATTCCTCGTGCCCCCCAGGAGGTGCTCCTCCCGTCCTACGAGAGCGCCCTCTCCCTGGTCTCGCTGGTGGACGGCTACTTCCGACTGACGGCGGACTCCAGCCACTACCTGTGCCACGAAGTGGCGCCGCCGCGGCTCGTCATGAGCATCCTCAACGGCATCCACGGGCCCATGCAGTACGTCTGGCATCCCGGGGGACGTCCCGTGGCCCTGGGGCTGGGCTCGAGCCTCTCCCCTTCTCCCCCTCGCTAGGGAGGAATTCGTCTTCGCCAAGCTGCGGCGGGAGGAGCACGAGGAGGGGCTCTACGTCATCCGCTGGAGCGTCCTCGACTTCGACAGGATGATTCTGTCCGTGGTGAAACGGGGCCACCAGCAGGTACGGCGGGCATCCCGGCGCCTCGCGGCGCGCTGCCAGGCCTTCCCTGGGGAGGATTCGCTGCGCCGGGGGGGGGGGAGGTCTGCGAGCTGGAAACTTGCTTTTTGCCGCTTGGGTCGTATCTGGGCTCGGCCAGCGGAGTTTCCATGCGGGAGGGTGAGGGGAGCAGCTTTGAGGTGGAGCATCCTGCTCCTGTTCCTGCTAAATCCCCGCAGTTTTGGGTCCTGCTCTTTTTGCTGCTAAATCCCTGCAGTTTTGAAATCCCTGCAGTTTGGGGTCCTGCTCCTGTTGCTGCTAAATCCCTGCAGTTTTGGGTCCTGCTCTTTTTGCCGCTAAATCCCTGCGTTTTTGGGTCCTGCTCCTGTTGCTGCTAAATCCCCGCAGTTTTGAAATCCCTGCGTTTTTGGGTCCTGCTCCTGTTGCTGCTAAATCCCCGCAGTTTTGAAATCCCTGCTGTTTTGTGTCCTGCTCCTGTTGTTGCTAAATCCCCACAGTTCTGGGTCCTGCTCCTGTTATTGCTAAATCCCCGCAGTTTTGGGTCCTGCTCTTTTAGCTGCTAAATCCCTGCGTTTTTGGGTCCTGCTCCTGTTGCTGCTAAATCTCCGCAGTTTTGCTGGCCTGCTCAGCAGATCAGGGAAGGGGAACGACTCCGTTTGCTGGGCGAGCAGGGGGCAGGCAGAGCCGCGAGCTCCGGGCGGTGCCGGCCCCGTTAGGACCGGGGTCGGAGCTGCCAGGCTTTGGGCCCCGGAGCTGCGCCGCCCGTCCTGACGCCGCCTGCCCTCCCGCAGGGCCCCGGGGCGCAGGGGGCCCTCAAGTACAGGCAGTTCCGCATCCAGAAGAAAGGCAGCTCCTTCGTGCTGGAGGGCTGGGACCGCGAGTTCCCCACTCTGCGCGAGCTCCTGGACGTCCTCAAGGGCTGCACACTCAAATCCGGCGAGGAGAGCTTCACGGTGAAGAGGTGCTGCCCGCCCAAACCAGGAGGTAGGAGGGTGGCTCTCCTCCTCTCTCTCGGGAGCGAGGGCACCTGGTGGTTTCTGAAGGCTTGGTTCCCTCTTCCGGCAGAGATTTCGGACCTGCTGATCACGTGGAAGGTGAAGGACAGCACGAAGCAGATCCTAAACCTGACCCAGCTCAGCTTCCACCAGATCCGCAAGAACGAGATCACGCAGGTCGGGCGCCCTGCCCGCGCGGCAGCCGGGTTTTGGGGACGGGGCGTGCGGAGGATCCCGAATTCCCGGTCAGGGCATGCCACCAAACCCCTGCCACCGTGCGAGGGAAGGACAGAGACACATTTTGGGGTTGCTTCGGCGCTTTATTCCTTCCCTCTGCGAGGAGGAGGCGAAGCAAAGCAGCGGTGCTGTCATCTCAGGGGACGATTCCTTCCCTGCCACCCACAGCACCAGCAGGGGGACGGGGAGAGCGTTGGCTCGTGCCCGCAGCCCTGCCGCTCATTTTCCTTCTCCCTCTGCCCTCAGCGAGCCCACCTGGGGCAGGGCACCCGCACCAACATCTACGACGGCGTGCTCAACGTCTGCGGCGCCGCCGGGGCCGACGACGAGGCCGAGTACTTCTCCACCGAGCCGAACAACAACAGCAGGGAGCTGCACGTGGTGCTCAAAGTCCTGGACCCCAGCCACCGAGACATCGCCCTGGTGAGCCCGCGATCCTCCAGCGCATTGATCCAGGTCCCTGGGCAGCTTCGTGATGCCCCCAGCTTCGTGACCCGCCCCCCTTCGCCGCTCTCTCCGCAGGCGTTTTTCGAGACGGCCAGCCTGATGAGCCAAGTGTCGCACGTCCACCTGGCCTTCGTGCACGGCGTCTGCGTGCGGGGCTCTGAGAGTGAGTCCCGGGCTCGCCGGACCCATCGGCCGCCCTCCGGAGCCGTTCCTGGGGCTGGATTTTGGGTCTGCTGGCCGAAAACAACCCCTCTTTGTGTTCCCAGATATCATGGTGGAGGAGTTTGTAGAGCACGGCCCCCTGGACGTGCTGCTGCGCAAGGAGAAGGGCCGGGTCACCGTGGGCTGGAAGATCACCGTGGCCAAGCAGCTGGCGAGCGCCCTGAGCTACCTGGTGAGGGGCTGGGGCCGCGCCGGCCGCCTCTTGTCCCCTCCTCCGGCACAGCAGGGAGGATCGGTCGCTTTGCTCTGCTCTCCGGGCAGATACGTGGTTTTTTTTTAGCGTAATAACCTGTCCTTTCTCCCTCTGTCGTGGAGGTGAGCACCTGGGGCGGCCCTTTGTGGGGACCCGAAACGCTGGAGCTGCTCCGGAGCTTCACCTGGGGGCCGTGGGGCTGGGGCAGAGCCGAGGAGGAGGAGGAAGCTGCCTCCCCTGCTTGCTGGGCTTCTGGCCAGCAGCTCGGGAAGGCGTGAGCTGTGCTGGGTAATCCCCAGGCTCCCGATGTGCCCCCCGGCTCCGGCTTTGTGCGGAGGGATGAGGAGAGAGGCAGGGAGGGGATGAAAGGCGGGGGTCGGGAGCGCCGCGGTTTTGTTTCCCGGCGCGGCCCTGCCCCGTTCCTCCTCTCTGAGGTCGCCTCTCCTCATTTCCCCAGGAGGACAAGAACCTGGTGCACGGCAACGTGTGCGCCAAGAACATTCTGCTGGCCAGGAAGGGGCTGGAGGACGGCTCCCTGCCCTTCGTGAAGCTCAGCGACCCCGGGGTCAGCTTCACGGTGCTGTCTCGAGAAGGTACCGCGCCCCGCGGGGCTCCCTGGGCTGGGCAGGGCTGGGCCCGGGCTTGTTGGGAGCTGGGAAGCCAGGTGCTTTTCCACCTCCTGCGGCTAGCCAAGAGCGTGGGTTACGCCTGAGCTGCTCTGGCAACGCCTGCCTGCCTTCCAGCCCTTAGTTTTGGGCGTTGGAGAGGTTTTGATGCGAGCCCCGTGACGGCAGCCGGCCCGAAAGCTGATCCCGCGGGGAGCTTCCCCCCTCTGCCCGCGGGGTTGTGTCCCCTTCTCGCTGACCCCCGCGCCTTCTCCTTCCCAAAGAGCGCGTGGACCGCATCCCCTGGATCGCCCCGGAGTGCGTGCAGGACATGGGGAACCTCAGCACGGCCGCCGACAAGTGGAGCTTCGGCACCACGCTGCTGGAGATCTGCTTTGACGCCGACGTCCCCCTCAAGGAGCGCACGCCTTCCGAGGTGACAAAGGCCCGCGGGGACAGCGGGGCGCTTGGCTTCCCCTCGGCCTCGCGGCTCTGAGCCCCTCCGCGGCTGCGGACGCGTTTGTGACCTGTTTTTTTTTCCTCCGTTTCTCCCCCAGAAAGAGCGTTTCTACGAGAAGAAGCACCGCCTGCCCGAGCCGTCCTGCAAGGAGCTGGCCACGCTGATCTCGCAGTGCCTCAGCTACGCGCCCAGCGAGCGCCCGTCCTTCCGCACCATCCTCCGGGACCTCACCCAGCTCCAGCCCCACAGTGAGGCCCTGCCCTTCCCTCCCCTGCCCATCCCTCGCCAGCTTCTCCCCGGCGCAGGAGCCGGCCTGATGTGGGCACAGCCGCAGCCAGCGTCTGCTTTTGGGAGCTCGCTGCTTCGGCCCCAGCGTGAGCCCTTCCCACGGGGCCCTTCGCTCCTCTCCCTGGCCAATTTTTATTGGGGAGCAAAGCCCCAGAGCAGAAATCGCCTCCCGGGCTGCGGGGGCAGGAGCACGAAGGCGCTCAGAGCTCGGCTGGCCCCTGACCTCTCCCGTCTTTCGCAGACCTCGTGGATGTCACCTCCGTCAACCCCGACTTCCCCGTGTCCGACCCCACCGTCTTCCAGAAGCGCTACCTGAAGAAGATCCGCGAGCTGGGGGAGGTGAGGATGGATCCCCCAAAGACGCCGAGGTCCTTTTGGGTGGGCTGGGACACGCGGAGGGGCTCGGACCCTGTCGGATGTTCCCTTTGCAGCAGCTGCGCACAATTTATACGCTCCCATCCCCTCTGGGAGCAGCAGCCTCTTTCTGCCCTGATTTCCCCCAAAAATCCACGCCTGAACAAGGCTTAAGAGTCTTCATTTTCAACCCGTTGCCACCGAGGCTGTCCCCTCTACCCAAAAAGCTCCCTGACCCAGCTGGGGGAAGCCGGAACGGTGCCGGCGGCGTCCCCAATCCCTGCTCCCTCCCCCCTCCCAGGGTCACTTCGGCAAGGTGAGCCTCTACTGCTACGACCCCACCAACGACGGCACGGGCGAGATGGTGGCCGTCAAGTCCCTGAAGGCCGGCTGCAGCCAGCAGCTGCTGGCCAGCTGGAAGAGGGAGATCGAGATCCTCAAGACGCTCTACCACGAGAACATCGTCAAGTACAAGGGCTGCTGCAGCGAGCAGGGTAAGGAGGAGCTGCGAGGAGGGCACAAGCCCGGCTTCCAGGCTCCGTTTCACGGAGCCTGAACGTGTTTTGCTCGATCCCCGTCACCCCAGGTGGCAGGGAGGCTCAAAGTACAATTTTGGGGGTGTTCCTCCTCCCCCTGCCTGGGGTTTTGGGGGTTTCTGCCTCACCTCCCGCTCCTCGGCCAGGGGAGAAGATCGTGCAGCTGATCATGGAGTACGTGCCGCTGGGCAGCCTGCGCGACTACCTGCCCAAGCACAACGTCAGCCTGGCGCACATCCTGCTCTTCGCACAGCAGATCTGCGAGGTAAAGGCTCTGACCTCTGCCGGGGCGTCCCCGAAACGGGGAAAAACCTTGGGGAAAAAGCACGGCGACGGCTGGCCGGGCTTCCCGCCTCCTCCTCGCGCCTCCGCCTCCCTTTTCGTCTCCTCTCCCCCTAAGTGGCTCTAAGTCCCGTTTTCTCTCCCCAAAATGGTTCCAATCCGCTTTTTCCTCCCCCAACTGCCTCTACAGCCCCTCTTCCCCCATAAATCCCTCTCGATATAGGGAAAAACCTTGGGGTAAAAGCACGGCGAGACCTGGCTGGGCTCTCTGCCTCCACCTCCCTTTTGGTCCCCCCCCCCCCCCCCCCCCAAATGGCTCTAAGTCCCGTTTTCTCTCCCCAAAATGGTTCCAATCTGCTTTTTCCTCCCAAAACCGCCCCTAAAGCCCCTCTCCCCCGCCCCCAAACGCCCCGCCGCCCCTCCCCACGCCCCGTCTAAGCCCGTTTTCCCCCCGTCGCAGGGCATGGCCTACCTGCACTCGCTGCACTACATCCACAGGGACCTCGCCGCCCGCAACGTGCTGCTGGAGAATGAGAACGTGGTGAAGATCGGCGACTTCGGCCTGGCCAAAGCCATCCCTGAGGGCCACGAGTATTACCGCGTCTGCGAGGACGGGGACAGCCCCGTCTTCTGGTGAGCGCCACGGCCCCGATTGTGGCCCGGTTGTGGCCCCGTTGGGTCCTCGTTGTGGCCCCATTGTACCCCCGTTGTGGCCGCATTGGGTCCCCAGTTGTGGTCCCAACTGTGGCTCCGTTGGGTCCCGGTTGTGGCCCCATTGTGTCTCCGTTGGGTCCTCGTTGTGGCCCGATTGTGTCCCCGTTGTGGCCCTGTTGGGTCCCTGATTCTGGCTCCCTTGTGGCCCCGTTGGGTCCTGATTTTGGCCCCGTTGGGTCCCAGTTGTGGCCCTATTGAGTCCCCGCTGGGTCCTCGTTGTGGCCCCCTTGTGGCCGCATTGGGTCCCCAGTTGTGGTCCCCGATTGTGGCCCCGTTGGGTCCCCGATTGTGGCCCCGTTGTGGCCCCATTGGGTCCTGATTTTGGCCCCGTTGGGTCCCCAGTTGGGTCCCCGTTGTGGCCGCATTGGGTCCCCAGTTGTGCTCCCAATTGTGGCCCCGTTGGGTCCCGGTTGTGGCCCCATTGTGTCCCTGTTGGGTCCCCGATTGTGTCCCCGTTGTGGCCCTGTTGGGTCCCAATTGTGGCCCTATTGAGTCCCCGTTGGGTCCTTGTTGTGCCCCCATTGTGGCCGCATTGGGTCCCCAGTTGTGCTCCCCGATTGCGGCCCGATTTTGGCCCCGTTGGGTCCTGATTTTGGCCCCGTTGGGTCCTGATTTTGGCCCCGTTGGGTCCCCTGATCCCACGCTGCCCCCGTTGCCCCCGCCGCCCCGCAGGTACGCCGTGGAGTGCCTCAAGGAGTGCAAGTTCTACTACGCCTCCGACGTCTGGTCCTTCGGGGTGACGCTCTACGAGCTCCTGACGCGCTGTGACCCCGCGCAGAGCCCTCCCGTGGTGGGTTTCGGGTTTGGGGCCGGGGCCCGGGGCCGGGGGGGGGGGGCGGCGATCCCGGTGCCGGTTCCTCACCTCTGGCTCCTGTCCCGTAGAAATTCATCGAGCTGATCGGGGCCACGCAGGGGCAGATGACGGTGCTGAGGCTGATCGAGCTGCTGGACCGAGGGAAGAGGCTGCCCAGCCCCAAGGACTGTCCCTGCGAGGTAAATCCCGCGTCACGCCGCCCCCTTCCCACCCCAAATGTCACCAGCACCTCGCGGGGCAAGGGAACGGGTAAAAATCGGGGGGCAGAGCATTTGGAAGCGAGGCCCTTCCCCTCCACCCCATAAAATCATCGCCCCTCCATGGTTTTTTTTTTTTTTTTTTTTTTTTTTTTTAGAACCTTGTCCCTTTTTTGAGCATTTTTCCCTTCCACCCCGTTAAATCGTCACCCCCGGGTGGGTTTTTTCGGGACCCTGTCCCTTTTTTGAGCTCTTTTGCCCTCCAACTTTTTCCCCTTCACCCTATTAAATCCTCGTCCCTCCGTGGGGTTTTTTTTTTAGGACCCTGCCCCTCTTTCTGACTTTTTTCCCCTTCACCCTATTAAACCATTGTCCCTCCGTGGTTTTTTTTTAGGACCCTGCCCCTCTTTCTGACCTTTTTCCCTTCACCCTATTAAATCCTCGTCCCTCCGTGGGGTTTTTTTTAGGACCCTGCCCCTTTTTCTGACCCTTTTTCCCTTCACCCTATTAAATCCTCGCCCCTGGGTGGGTTTTTTGGGCCCCTGCCCCTTTTTCTGACCTTCTTCCCCTTCACCCTATTAAATCCTCGTCCCTCCGTGGGGTTTTTTGGGGCCCTGCCCCTCTTTCTGACCTTTTTCCCCTTCACCCTATTAAACCATTGTCCCTCCGTGGGTTTTTTTTTTAGGACCCTGCCCCTTTTTCTGATCTTTTTCCCCTTCACCCTATTAAATCCTCGTCCCTCCGTGGGGTTTTTTGGGGCCCTGCCCCTTTTTCTGACCTTTTTCCCCTTCACCCTATTAAATCCTCGTCCCTCCGTGGGGTTTTTTGGGGCCCTGCCCCTTTTTCTGACCTTTTTTCCCTTCACCCTATTAAATCCTTGTCCCTCCGTGGGGTTTTTTGGGGCCCTGCCCCTCTTTCTGACCTTTTTTCCCTTCACCCTATTAAATCCTCGTCCCTCCGTGGTTTTTTTTAGGACCCTGCCCCTTTTTCTGACCCTTTTTCCCTTCACCCTATTAAATCCTCGCCCCTGGGTGGGTTTTTTGGGCCCCTGCCCCTTTTTCTGACCTTTTTTTCCCTTCACCCTATTAAATCCTCGTCCCTCCGTGGTTTTTTTTAGGACCCTGCCCCTTTTTCTGACCTTTTTTCCCCTTCACCCTATTAAATCCTCGTCCCTCCGTGGGGTTTTTTGGGGCCCCACCCCTTTTTCTGACCTTTTTTTCCCTTCACCCTATTAAATCCTCGTCCCTCCGTGGTTTTTTTTAGGACCCTGCCCCTTTTTCTGACCTTTTTCCCCTTCACCCTATTAAATCCTCGTCCCTCCGTGGGGTTTTTTGGGGCCCCACCCCTTTTTCTGACCTTTTTTTCCCTTCACCCTATTAAATCCTCGTCCCTCCGTGGTTTTTTTTTAGGACCCTGCCCCTTTTTCTGACCCTTTTTCCCTTCACCCTATTAAATCCTCGTCCCTCCGTGGGGTTTTTTGGGGCCCTGCCCCTTTTTCTGACCTTTTTTCCCTTCACCCTATTAAATCCTCGTCCCTCCGTGGGGTTTTTTGGGCCCCCGCCCCTTTTTCTGACCCTTTTTCCCCCCCTTTTCCCAGATCTACCGCCTGATGAAGAACTGCTGGGAGGCCGAGGCCTCTTTCCGCCCGGCCTTCCCCAACCTCGTCCCCATCCTCAAGGCCTTCCACGACAAGTACCGCGCCCAGGCCCCCTCCGTCTTCAGCCTCTGCTGAGGGGGGGGGGACGAGCTCGGGGTCCCCCGTCCCCCCCCCCCCACCAAAGGTCCCTTTAGGGCCGGGGCCGGGCCCCCAGCTTTAGGGTTTTTTCCTCTTTTGGGGTGGGTTTTAGGGCAGGACCGGGTTTTGCTCCGGTTTTAGGGCCGCCGTGCCTCTCGCCGCCGTGCCTCTTCCCCGCTCCCCCCCCCCCCCCCCCATCCTCGCCTTATTTCCCCCCCCCCCCCCCCCCCCGCATCGAAATGGGGCCAAACACTGTGAAACGGGACGGGGACGGCCCCAGCCCCTCTGCACCCCCCCTTTATGGGGTCCGCGTCCCCACCCCCCTTCCGCCAAAAGTTGGGGACCGCCCGGGGCTCCCCCCCCCCCCCCGTTACCGTGAGCTTTAGGGGCGAGGGGGGGGGCACCAAGAGGGCACACACCCCTTCCCTGCCCCCCCACCCACCCCCCCCCCCCCCGACCCCAAAAAGAGGGGGTTAGGGAAAGAATTTGGCACTTTATTGCAGTTTGGGGTTTCCGCTGCGTTTTGGGAGGTTTTTTTTTTGGGGGGGTGGGGGGGGGACGGTGGGTCTCCCCCCACAAACATTTGGTGGGGGGGGGGGGGGGGAGGTTGTGCTGGCCCTCCCTGTGTCCCCAGCGAGGTTTTTAGGGTCGGACGGAGCTGATTTGGGGGGGGACGAGGGGGCTGGCCGCCCCCCCCGCCCCCACCTTGAACTGTACAAAAGGGGGGGCTGCTTTGCCCCGTTCCCCCTTATTTATTGCCTGCTGTGTGATGCCGCGGGCCCCCCCCCCCGGCTATGGGGTGGGGGGCGGCCGGGGGGCCCCAATAAAGGTTGTAACGGCCCTGGCTGCTCTGCCTGCCTGGGGGGGGGGTGGGTAACAGAGGGCTGTGCCCCCCGGTAATGGGGTTGGGGGGTTATGGGGTGATTTGGGGGGTTCAGGGCTCCCTGGGGGTTTATGGGGTGATTTTTGGGGGGGGGTCAGGACTCCCTGGGGTCTTACAGGGTGATTTGGGGGGGGCAGGGCTCCCTGGGGGTTTATAGGGTGATTTGGGGGGGGGGTCAGAGCTCCCTGGGGTCTTGTAGGGTGATTTTTTGGGGGGGGGGGGGGTCAGGGCTCCGCGGGGTCTTACAGGATAATGCGGGGGGGGAGGGGGGTGTCAGGACTTCACAGGGTGCAGAGGAGAGTTTGGGGGTCCCTGTAGGACAGGGTTTTGGGGGTCCTATGGGGTGGGTGTCAGGGCCCCCTATAGGATTTGGGGGTGGGATTTTGGGGTCCCTGTAGGGCTGAGGGGTTTTGGGGTGCCCCATAGGGCTGTTTGTGGGGGCGCCTGGCTCCTCCGTAGGGCCGGGGGGTGTCAGAGGCCCCTATAGGGCAGGGTTTTGGGGGTCCTATGGGGGGGTGTCAGTGTTCCCTATAGGACTGGGGGGGATTTTGGGGTCCCTGTAGGGCTGGGGGGGGATTTTGGGGTCCCTGTCGGGCTGAGGGGTTTTGGGGGTGCCCCTATGGGGCTGTTTGTGGGGGCGCCTGGCTCCTCCGTAGGGCCGGGGGGTGTCAGGCCCCTATAGGGCGGGGGGGGCTCCTGGGGTCCCCGCGGTCGCGGCCCCTTTAAGATGGGGGGGGTGCCGGGGGGGGGGTTGGGCTCCTCGGGGGCCGTGGCCTCACCCAAGCAGCGAATGGGAGCGCGGGGGCGGTGACTTCACCTTTCCCCCCTCCCCTCCCCTCCGAACCGACCAATCCGGAGGCGGGATGCTCCGGAGCGGTTCCGAGCCAGCGGCGGACCAATGGCGAGGCGGCGTCTTGGCGGCGCTCTGCCCGCCTCTCGATGGTCGCGGGAGGCCGCGGGGGCCTAAGATGGCGGCGGCGGCGGCGGCGCCGGGGGCGGAGGGGCCGGGGCCGGGCCCGGGCCGAGCTCCCGAGGAGGAGCTGCCCCCGCTGGAGCCGGCCGAGGCCCGGAGCCGCCTGGAGCGCAGCGCCCGCCAGTTCCGCAACCGCCGCAAGGTGCTGATCCGCGGGCTGCCGCCGGACGTCAGCAACCAGGTGCGGGGGGAACGGGGCCGGTAACGGGGAGGGGGGGGGGGAACGGGGCCGGGGCCGGGGCCGGGGCCGGGGCCGGTTTGGGGCTGAGGAGGGGGAACCGGGACCGGGACCGGGGGGTAGTGGGGGGTAACGGGGGCTGGGACCGGGACCGGGTCCGGTACCGGGGGGTGATGGGGGGGGGGGGGACTGGGAAGTAACGGGGGTGTAGCGGGAAGCGGGATCGAGACTGGGTCTGGGACCGGGGGGTAACGGGGACTGGGAACGAGACCGGGACTGGAACTGGGGGGTAACGGGGACCGGGACCGGGACCGGGGGGCGATGGGGGATAATGGGGGCTGGGACCGGGACCGGGACCCGGGGCCGGTTTGGGGCTGAGAGGGGGGGACCGGGACTGGCACCAGGGGGTAGTGGAGACTGGGACCGGGGGGTAACGGGGCCGGGGCCGGTTTGGGGCTGAGGAGGTGGAACCGGGACCGGACCCGGGGGGTAATGGGGGCCGGGACCGGGGCTGGGGCTGGAACTGGGGCTGGAACTGGGGCCGGTTTGGGGCTGAGGAGGGGGGATTAGAACCGGAACCGGGAGGTAACGGGGGAGTAATGGGGTCTGGGACCGAGACCGGGACAGGCACCGGGGGGTAACGGGGGCTGGGAGCGGGCCCGGGGGGTGACAGGGGATAACGGGGGCTGGGACCGGGACCGGTAACGGGGGCTGGGACCGGGACTGGTTTGGGGCTGAGAAAGGGGCACCGGTACCGGGGGGATAACGCGACCTGGGGTTGGGTTCAGGGCTGGAGGGACCGGGGCCAGTTTGGGGCTGAGAGGGGGGGGCCGGGGACAGGGGTTTGGGACCGGGAGTGGGGCTGGAGGGGACCGGGACTGGTTTGGGTCCCGGAAGAACCGGGACTTAGGGGGTGGGGGGGTGGGACCGGGGGCTGGTGCTGGGACCGGGAAGGGGCCGGGGCCGGTTTGGGGCTGAGGAAGGGGAACCGGGCCCGGGGGACAGCGGGGGGCTGGGGTTGGGACCGGGCCTGGAGGCCTCGGAGCTGTGTCCCCAGCCCTTCCTGCCCCGTCGGCCCTCACCTAACGAGCGAGCAGCGGGGGCACGTCCCGATTCCCCTCTGAAGCAGCTCCTGCGGGGTGGCAGCACCCGTCCCTGTCCCCGTCCCCCTCCCGTTAACGTCAAAGCCCCTTAACGCGCGCCGGGCTCCCGAGAAACGCGCCTTCAGGCCTTGCACGGCGCCGCTTTTTGCCTAAAATCCCATTCAACGGCCCCAAAACCGTGGGGAGCGTTCGCTTTCCTCCCCTTACGCCCCCAGCCCCTATCTCCACC
Source organism: Cygnus olor (assembly GCF_009769625.2). Lineage (NCBI taxonomy): Eukaryota > Metazoa > Chordata > Aves > Anseriformes > Anatidae > Cygnus > Cygnus olor. The sequence goes on from NW_024429149.1 coordinate 12,302, forward strand.
TCCCTTCCTTCCCTCCCCGGGGGGCTTTGAGACCCCCTCGGTGTCGGGGTTTTCCCCCCCCCCCCCCCCCAGCTCCGCTCTGGGCTCCGGCTCCGTCCCCTCCTGCTTCTGGTTTCCCTTTTTCCCCCGCCGTGAATCCCAAATCCCAGCTCGCGGCGGCGGGGCTGCAGGGCAAAGTCTCGTGCCGCACCCCGCTGCGAGGCCCGGCTCCGCGGGCTGGTTTTGGGGCCTGCGGGAGCGAAATTGAGGCCCGCGGGAGCAAAATTGGGGCCTTATGGTGCAAAATTGGGGCCCGCGGGAGCAAAATTGGGGCTCAATGGAGTGAAATTGGGGCCTTATGGAGCGAAATTGGGGCCCGCTGGAGTGAAATTGGGACCTTATGGTGTGAAATTGGGGCCCGCTGGAGCAAAATTGGGACCTTATGGTACAAAATTGGGGCCCGCTGGGGCGAAATTGGGGCCTAATGGTACAAAATTGGGGCCCGCTGGAGCGAAATTGGGGCCTAATGGTACGAGATTGGGGCCTAATGGTACAAAATTGGGGCCTGCTGGAGCGAAATTGGGACCTTATGGTGCGAAACAGGGGCCCGCTGGTGGCGCAGGAGCGCGTTGCCTCCAAATCCTCCCATCCCCGCACGTGGGGAGAGGGAAGCGGTTGGCCAGGAGCATCCTGCTGACCTCTGCCCCTCTCTCCGCCTGTTTTTTTTTTTTTTTTTCAGGAAGTCCACGAGCTGCTGAGCGACTACGAGCTGAAGTACTGCTTCGTGGACAAGTACAAGGGCACCGGTGAGCGCGCTGCCCCGGGGCCGCCGTCTCCTCGCGCTCCGAGCCCGTCCCGCTCTGACGGCGCCCCGCCTCTGGTCTCTTCCTTCAGCGGCCCCCGTCGGACCCCGTTTAGGAGGCGCCGAATCTCGGCGGGCGGAAAAAAAAATAATAATAAAAAAAAAAAAATTAGCGAGCCGTGGGGCTTAGAGCCCCGGGAGACGTCGTAGGTGCGGCATGGGGGTTGCGTTGCCTTCCGGCGGGGCGGGGACGCTTCTCCTGCTCGCCGCCGACCCCGAGGGCAAAGCCCAAAGTCCCCGGCGGGCAGGAAAAGCTGCTGGAGCTGCATGGGCCGCCCGGGTGTTTCCCCGAGGCGGTAGCGGGGCCGTTGTGCACGGAACTCGGCCGGGTTTAACCCGCGATGCTGACGGAGGGCGTCCCGGTTGCTTTGGCGGGGCTTAGCCGCGGGCTGCCGCCACCTCGAGCGCGCGAGCACGGTGGTTTCCTGCGGGTTCGGGGAAACTAACGGTGTTTAGGGCGGCCGGATCGGCCCCGAACCCGCTCGAATTCG
>NW_024429150.1:0-13468 GCF_009769625.2 Cygnus olor
GGGGGGGGGACCCCAACCCTTCGCGGCGCCGCGGTGCCACGGCCGTGTCCCGCAGGAGCGGTGCCGCGCCGGGAGCTGGCGGCGATGCGCACGCGGCTCTACCTCAACCTGGGGCTGGTGTACGACAGCCTGCGGGACGCGGGGCGCCGCGGGCGCTACCTGCAGCGCAGCGTCTTCGTGGCGGAGCGGGCGCGCCTGGACGAGGACCTGCAGCGCGCCTACTTCAACCTGGGCGCCATCCACCTGCGGCAGGGCCAGCACCCCCAGGCCCTGCGCTGCCTCCAGCGCGCCCGCGACTGCGCCCGCCGCATGCAGGACAAGGCGCTGGAGAGCGAGTGCTGCAGCAGCACGGCGCAGGTCGGGCTCGGGACCCCCCCACACCCACACACCTTGTTTTTTAGCCCCTCCCCGGGGTCCGTCCTGGCGTCTTGATGAGGTTGGGGGGGGTCCCGGTGTCGTTCCCCCCCCCCACCTCCCCTCCCAGGTCCTGCTGAGCCTCGGAGACTTCGCGGCCGCCAAGCGCTCGCTGAGGACGGCGTACGCGCTGGGCTCGCAGCAGCCCCACCAGCGGCACCTCGTGCGCTCCAACCTGCGCTACGGTGAGCTTGGGGGGTTGGGGGGGGGGGGGGCGCACGCACAAGGTGGTGACCCCCCCCCCCCCACCCCGGTCCCGCAGCCACCAAGGTGACGCGGCTGCAGGAGGCGCTGGAGGAGGCGGCGGGCGAGCCGGCGGCGGCGATGGCGCTGTGCGAGCGGCTGGGGGACGTCTTCTCCAGGCACGGGGACTTCAGGAGGGCCCTGGAGCACTACCAGCGGCAGGTGGGGGGGGGTACTGGGGGCGCTGGGGGGCGGGGGGGGGGGCTGAGGGGGCTGGGGGGCACGGGGGTGGGCTGGAGGTGTTGGGGATGGTGGGGGGTACTGGGGGTACTGGAAGGCACCGGGGATAGCGGGAGCACTGGGAATGCTGGGGGGTGCTGGGGTTACTGGGGGCGCTGGGGGACAATGGGAGCACTGGGGATACTGGGGGTGCAGAGGACACTGGGGGGCACTGGGGGTGCTGGAGGCGTTGGGGATAGTGGGGGTACTGGGGGTACTGGAAGGCGCTGGGGACATCAGGAGCACTGGGAATACTGGGGGGTGCTGGGGGTAATGGGAGTGCTGGGGGGCACTGGGGATACTGGGGGTACTGAGGATATTGGGGGGCACGGGGGGTGCTGGAGGTGTTGGGGATAATGGGAGTGCTGGGGGTACTGGGGGTACTGGGAGGCGCTGGGGATAGTGGGAGCACTGGGAATACCGGGAGGGTGCTGGGAATAACGGGAGCGCTGGGGGTACTGGGGGGTGATGGGGATAATGGGGGGCACTGGGGACAATGGGGCATACTGGGGACAATGGGTGGCGCTGAGGATAATGGGTGCTGGGGGGCACTGGGGATACTGGGAGCACTGGGAATACTGGGGATACCGAGAGGCACTGGGAGTGCTGAGGATACTGGGGATAATGGGGCTCCTGGGGGGCACTGGGGGTACTGGGGATACTGGGGGTGCTGAGGGTACTGGGGGTCACTGGGGGTGCTGGAGGTGCTGGGGATAATGGGAGTACTGGGGGTACTGGAAGGCGCTGGGGATAGTGGGAGCACTGGGAATACCGGGGGGTGCTGGGGATAATGGGAGGAGCGCTGGGGGCACTGGGGACAATGGGGGTGCTGGGGGGCACTGGAGGTACTGGGAGCACTGGGGCAATACTGGGGATAACGAGAGGCACTGGGGATGCTGGAGGTACTGGGAGCACTGGGAATACTGGGGGTAGTGAGGATAACGGGAGTGCTGAGGGTGTTGGGGATAATGGGAGCACTGGAGGTGCTGGGGGGCACTGGGGATCCCGGGGGGCAGTGGGAGGCACTGGGAGCACTGGAGGTACTGGGAGGCGCTAGGGACACCAGGGGGCGCTGGGAGGCACTGGGAGCCCTGGGAATACTGGGAGCACTGGGGATAAAGGGAGTGCTGGGGATAATGGAAGCACTGGAGCTACTGGGAGGCACTGGGAGCACTGGAGGTACTGGGGGGTGCTGGGGACACAGGGGGGTGCTGGGAGGCACTGGGAGCACTGGGAATACTGGGAGCACTGGGGATAAAGGGAGTGCTGGGGATAACGGAAGCACTGGAGCTACTGGGAGGCACTGGGAGCACTGGAGGTACCCAGGGGGGGGGGCTTTGTCCCCGCTGACCCCCTTGCCCCCCCCCCAGCTGAGCTACGCCGAGGCGCTGGGCCGCCCCGCGCCCGAGCTGGCCGCCATCCACGTCTCGCTGGCCACCACCTTCGGCGACCTGCAGGAGCCCGCGCGCGCCGAGCACCACTACCGGCAGGAGCTGGCGCTGCACCGCGGCGACGCCCTGGAGGTGAGCGGGGACCCCCCCAACGGGCACAATTTGGGGGGGGTGGGGACCCCTCGCCAGGAAATAAAAGGGCACGGGGCCGGGACCCCCCCAGCTCGCCCCGGAGCCTGACGGGTGGCCGCGTGCAGGAGGGGAGGACGTGGCTGAGCATTGCGCTGGCCAAGGAGGAGGCGGGCGAGCCCCGCGCCGAGCTGGAGGCCTGCCTGGGGACGGCGCTGGAGCGGGCGGAGGCGGCGGGCGAGCTGCGGCTGCAGGTGAGGGCACGGCGGCGAGCGCGGTGCCGAGCCGGTGTCGTGGTGCTGACGCAGTGCCACGGTGCCGACCCGGTGCCAACCCAGTGCTATGGTGCCAACCCGGTGCCGCAGTGCCGTGATGCCGACCTGGTGCCAACCCAGTGCTGTGGTGCCGTGGTGCTGCCACGGTGCCAACCCAGCGCCATGGTGCCGACCCGGTGCTGCAGTGCCGTGGTGCCACGGTGCCGACCCGGTGCCGTGGTGCCAACCTGGTGCCGCAGTGCCGTGGTGCCATAGTGCCGACCCGATGGCACAGTGCCATGGTGCTGACCCAGTGCCACGGTGCCGTGGTGCCGGCCCGGTGCCGCAATGCCGTGGTGCCACGGTGCCAACCCGGTGCCACGGTGCCGACCTGGCTCCATCCCTCCCGCCCCGCAGCGTCAGGTCCTGCGGCACCTCCACGCGCTGCAGCAGCGGGCCGGCAGCGCCGAGGCCGCCGACACCATGGCGAGGCTGCAGGGTCTGCCGGGGGGCGAGGAAGAGGAGGAGGAGGAAGAGCAGGAGAGCAGCGAGGCCCCTGAGGAGGAGAGCGACCTGGAGCTGTCGGAGAGCGGTGAGGGGCGCGCGGGGGTTCCCTGGAGTGCCGAGAGGAGGGGGGACGGGACCCCAAAATGTGGGGGGGGGGGGGGGGGGGACCCCCGGGACTCGGAGAGCAGCGGGACCCCCGTGCCCGGCTGCGCCCCCGCTCACAGCCGTGCCGCAGAGGGGGAGGACGACGAGCTCGACGGCTACACCAAGAGCGTCCCCGGCCGCCGGCGCATCTGCAAGGTGAGAGACGGGGTCCTGGCACTGCTCCGCGCCCCCCAGGTGCGGGTCAGGCCCCCCAGGTGCGGGTCAGGGCCCCCCCATGTGTGGGTCAGGGCCCCCCCAGGTGTGGGTCAGGCCCCCCAGATGCGGGTCAGGGCCCCCCAGGTGCAGGTCGAGGCCCCCAAGTGTGGGTCAGAGCCCCCCAGGTGTGGGTCAGGGCCCCCAGGTGTGGGTCAGGGCCCCCCACCCAGCCCCCCCAAGCCCCTCGGAGGCCGTATCCCCACCACCCCTCCCTGTGCCCGCAGTGGAACCGCCGCAACGACCGGGGCGAGACCCCGCTGCACCGCGCCTGCATCGAGGGCGACCTGCGGCGGGTGCAGCTCTACCTTAAGCAGGTAAAAGGGTTGGGGGGGGGGGGGGACACACACAACGGGACCCCCCCCCGGCACTGGGGACACTTGGTGGGGGCGTGGGCTCGCTCCTGGGGCGCCGCGGTGCCCGGCGGAGCCGTGCCGTGCCGGCCAGGGCGAAAGGATGCTGCTGGGGGGGGGGGGGTGACATCCCCATGGATGGTGGCACGCAGTGACCGTCCCCTTGTGTGTCCCCCCCCCCCCCACGCAGGGGCACCCCCTGAACCCCCGCGACTACTGCGGCTGGACCCCGCTGCACGAAGCCTGCAACCACGGGCACCTGGGTGAGCGCCGGGACCCCCCTGCCCTGGGAGGGGGGGGGGTGTGGGGGGGGAAAGGGGCCAGATCCTGCCTGACATCCGCCCCCTTTTCCTCCCCCCCCTTTGTGACACCCCCTCAGAGATCGTGCGGCTGCTGCTGGACCGGGGGGCGGCCGTGGACGACGCGGGGGGGCCGGGCTGCGAGGGCATCACCCCCCTGCACGACGCGCTGGGCTGCGGCCACTTCGAGGTGGCCGAGCTGCTGGTGCAGCGCGGGGCCTCGCTGGCCGCCCGGAACGCCAAGGTGAGCACGGGGATGGGGACACGCCGGGGGGTCCCGGGGGCTTCAGGGTGGGGGGGAGGGCACGGTGAGACCCCCCCGGCCTCCCCGCAGGGCCTGACGCCGCTGGGGACGCTGGAGGAGTGGATCGGGCTCTACGGCAAGGAACTGGACCAGGAGACGTGGCAGCGGTGCCGGGCCATGGAGCGCCTGCTCAAGGAGACGGCGGCGGCAGGCGGCGGTGAGCCCGGGGGCCGCTGAGGGGGTTTTGGGGGTCCGGGGTCCGCGCCGCCCCCCCCCGCTGAGGGTCTCTGTGCGCCCCACAGCGCCTGCCGCCCTCCGGGACTCACAGCTCTTCGACGCCGAGCTCTCGGAGCCCCTCATCGCGGGCGGCGAGGACGCGGCGGGGGCGCAGCCGGAGCCGGGGGACCCCGACATGTCCCCGGCCATGTCCCCGCTGCGGCCGGCGCGGAAGCGGCCGCGGGGAGCGGAGGCAGCGGCACCGGACCCGGCCGCCCCCGCCGGGGGCCAGGCTGAGTACGAAGCCGCCATCCGCGGCCTGGGCAGTGCCAGGTCCCTCCCGGTCCCCATCCTCGTCCCCGTCCCCGTCCCCACGGCATCCCCGCGGCCGGCGCTGATCCCGGCCGAGGAGTACGTGGAGGACTGGCTGGAGGACGACCTGGCGGCGGCGGCGGCGCGGGGGGCGCGGAAGCGCTCGCGCCGGGAGCCGGGGGACGGAGTCGGGGAGCCCGGTGCCGCGCGGCGCCGCCAGAACCGCCCCGTGGGGAGAGCGGCACCGGGACGCAGCCGCGAGCGCCCCGAGAGCCCCGGCAGCCCCGCGCGGGCGGCTGAAGGCTCGACGGAGGCTGGAGGAGAGGAGGCGCAGGTGAGGGGATGGGGATGGGGATGGGGGTGCAGGTGGAGGGGCCCCCGGGGGTCCTGAGCCGCTGCTCCCCCCTCCCAGCCGCCCCCCGGCCCTGCCCTGCCGCCCCCCATCCGAGTGCGGGTCCGGGTGCAGGACAACGTCTTCCTCATCCCTGTGCCCCAGAGGTAAGCACCTGGGACCCCGTCCCCCCGGGACCCCCATCCCTCCGGGACCCCCATGCCCTCAGGACCCCCATCCTCCTGGGACCCCCATCTCCATCCCCCTGGGATCCCTGTCTCTATGGGCCCTCTGTCCCCAGGAGACCCCTGTCCCTGTCCCCATGGGGCCCCTGTGCCCCTGAGACCCCCACTGCCATTCCTCTGAATCCCCTGTCCCCAAGGGTCCCCCGTCCCCACGGGAACCCCATCCCCATGGGACCCCCATCCCCATGAGACCCCCCAAACCCCATCCCCTTAAGACCCCCATCCCTGTGGTCCCCCCACCCCTTTCCCTGTCCCCCCGAGATCCTCATTCCCTTGAGACCCCCATCCCGTGCGCCCCCCGTCCCCGTGCCCGTCCCGGTGACGCCCACCCGGTGCCGCGGCAGCGACGGCCGCGCCGTGGGCTGGCTGGCGGCGCAGGCGGCCGAGCGCTACTACCAGGCATGCGGGCTGCTGCCGCGCCTCACCCTGACCAAGGAGGGGGCCCTGCTGGCCCCCCAGGACCTGGTGGGGGACGTGCTGCAGAGCAACGAGGAGGTGAGCGCGGCCCCGTCCATGTCCCCGTCCCCGTCCCCGTGGGGACGGAGGTGTCACCGGGACGGCCACCCGCAGGTGCTGGCCGAGGTGCAGTGCTGGGACCTGCCGCCCCTGGCCGAGCGCTACCGCAAGGCGTGCCGGAGCCTGGCCCTGGGTGAGGAGCACGGCCCCCAGCCCCCTGTGTCACCTCCCTGCCCGTGCCAGGACCCCTGACCCCCCCCCCGTGTCACCTCCCACCTGTGGCAGGGCCCCCAGTCCCCACTGTGTCACCTCCCGCCTGTGCCAGGACCCCTGGACCCCCCCCATGTCACCTCCTGCCTGTGGCAGGATCCCCGACCCCCCTATCCCCCATGCCAGGACCCCATCAGCTCCCTGTCCCCCCCCCCGGCCCGTGTCACCCCCATGTCCTGTGTGCCAGGACCCCGTCCCCTCTCCGTCCCCTCCCTACCCCATGTGCCACCACCTTTGTCACCTCCCCGTCATCACCCTGTCCCGCGTGCCAGGACCCTGTCACCTCCCTGCCACCACCCTCGTCACCTCCATCACCTCCCCATCTCCTTCCCAGCTTACACCAGCACCCGTGTCACCTCCTTGTCACCTCCCTGCCACATCCTTACCACTTTGCTGCGACCTCCCTGTCACCTCCCTGTCCCCCCCATGTCACCTCCCTGTCCTCTTCCATGTCACCTCCCTGTCCCATGCACCAGCCCCTCGGGGACCAATCCCAGGTAGCGTGGGGCTGGAACGCAGCCCCCACACCCCGTGCCATGACCCCCCGGTCCCCATGTCCCTGTCCTGGTCCCCTCATCCCTGTCCTGGTCCCTGCGTCCCCATCCCGGTCCCCGCATCCCCTCGGTCCCCGCAGAGCCGCAGCCGCTGCTGCTGAAGGCGACGGAGCTGCAGGAGCAGAGCCCCGCGTTCAGCGCCGGGGGCCTGGCCCCGCGCCCCCCCCAGCTCCCGCCGCTGCTGCGGGCGCTGAAGCTGCAGGCGCCCCTGCGGCAGCTGCGCCTGGGGGGCTGCGGGCTGGCCGACGGGCACGGCGCCGAGCTCAGCGCCGCGCTCAGCACCCTGCCCGGCCTCGTCCTCCTCGACCTCTCCGGCAACCGGCTCGGCGCCCGGGGGCTGCAGCACCTCGCCGAGCCCGGCGTCGCTTTCCAGGTTAGGGCTGGGGGGGGGGGGGGCTTGGTGGGTGCGGGGGACGGGGCGTTCCGGCACCCCCGGTGCTGCGTCGGGGTGCTCAGCCCGGTCCCCGCCGCCGGCAGAGCCTGGAGGAGCTGGACCTGAGCCTGAACCCGCTGGGCGACGCCGGCTGCCGGCCGCTGGCGCTGCTGCTGCGCGCCTGCCCCGCGCTCACCGCGCTGCGCCTGCGCGCCTGCGGCTTCGCCGACGGCTTCTCCCGGCACTGCCGCCTCGGGCTGAGCGACGCCCTGGCAGGTGAGCGACCCCCCGGACCCTCGCCCCCCTCGCCATGGTGGGGGGGGGGCCGGGGGCTGCCGTGACGTCGGTGTCCCCCCCCTCCAGGAGCGTCGCAGCTGCGGGCGCTGGCGCTGTCCTGCAACGCGCTGGGCGCAGCGGGGCTGGAGCCGCTCCTGCGCAGCCTCCCCGCCGGCACGCTCGGGCACCTGGACATCGGCTCCGTGGGGGGGCCGGACCCCCGGCCCCTCGCCGCCGCCGTCGGCAGCTTCCTGGAGCGGGTAAGTGGCTGCTCCCCGCCGCCGGCCCCGCGGGGACGCCGGGGACACGGAGCCGACGGCCGCGGGGCTTCCGCAGGGCGGCTGCGCACTCGCGCACCTCGCGCTGTCCGGGAACGGCTTGGACGACGCGGCCGTCGCCGAGGTGGCCAGGTGAGGGGCTGGGGGGGACAATGGGGGGGCTGGGCTGGGCTGGGCTGGGCGTCCCCCACGGCACCATCACCCAGTGTCCTCGGTGTCCCCTGTGGCACCATCACCCAACGCTCTTCGTGTTCCCCATGGCACCAGCACCCCATGTCCTCGGTGTCACCCTTGGCACTGTCACCCTTTCCGCTCAGTGTCCCCCGTGGCAGTGTCACCCAACATCCTTGGTGTCCCCTTTGGTACCACCACCCAGCACCTTCGGTGTCCCCCATGGCACCGTCACCCAAAGCCCTCGGTGTCGCCCTTGGCAGTGTCACCCTTTCCCCTCAGTGTCCCCTGTGGCACCGTCACCCAACGCCCTCGATGTCCCCCTTGGAATTGTCACCCAATGCCCTTGGCACCATCACCCTTTCCCTTTGGTGTCCCCCAGGCATCGTCCCCCAGTGCCCTTTGTTCCCCCCCCCCCCCCCCTTGGCACGGTCACCCAATGCTCTTCACGACCCCCATGGCACCATCACCCAACACCCTCAGTGCCCCCCGTGGCACCGTCACCCTCCCCCTCCCACCACACGCACCCAGCGATGCCCCCCTGCCGCCGGGGCCATTCCTGGCCCCCCCCCTCCATTACCTCGGCCCCCCGCCCGCAGGCGCCTCCCTGCCTGCCCCTCCCTGGTCTCGCTGGACCTCTCGGCCAACCCCGGCATCAGCGCCGTGGGCCTGCGGACGCTGCTGTCGGCGCTGGGCGAGCGGAGCCAGGGGCTGCGGTACCTCAGCCTGGCAGGTAGGCACGGGGACTGGGGGGTTGGGGGGACACCCCCCCCCCCCCCCCGTGAGGCCCCCGCGGTGACGTTGTCCCTGTCCCCGAGGCTGCTCCGTGGAGGGGCCCCTGGACGGCACCACCTGGGCCAGGGCGGCCGCCGGCGTGCGGGACCTGCGGCTCTGCGGCCGCGGCGTGAGCCGGCGTGACCAGCGGGACGCGGGGCAGGCCTGGCGCGGGCCCCCCGGCACCGGCCTCTGCGCCGTCACGCGCCACCGCAAGCTCTTCTGCACCAGCCTCTGAGCGCCCGGCGCCACCGCCCTCAGAGCCGTGGACGTCGCGATACGGGGACGGCGCGATACGGGGACGTTGGGACTTGGGGGGGGGTGCCACCGTGTGTGGACATGGCCTCTGCACCCAGCCGCGTGCTGGTGGCCGTGGGAACGAGGACCAAGTCCTTCTGTCCCTTTTATGTACCCGTCCCCGTGCCACCACCAGGAGGTGGCACCAAGGGACAGCGCCACGAGGACGCGCGCCCGACTTGGGGCTGCCGCGCTCGCGGGTGGTTTTAGCCTCGTTGAGGACATTATATGGTATTTATGAGCGTGGCCATGGCTGCTTTTTGGGGTCACTCCTGGATGAGGGTGTCCCACCCGTGGGACACGTCACCTGCCCACCCACAGGACGCAGGCGAAGGACGAGGGCTGGCCGAGGGGTTTATTGCCCATCCCCGCGTGCAGCAGCGCCGCAGACAGGGGCCACCACAGCGTTTTGGGGCCGCGGCGCCCCCGTAACGCGCTGGGGATGCGGGGCAGCGGTGGCGCGGGCGCCTCAGGCGTGCAGGAAGCGGTTGAAGGCGTTGTAGGCGGACTCGAGGTCGAACAGCATCTGCCGCACCTGGGAGTCGTCCAGCTCGTCCGAGGCCGACATCCCGCTCAGTGTCTGCAGCCTGCGGGGAGCGGGCGGCGTCGGCGGGGGTCCCCCAAAACGCCCCCTCCCCCCCCCCCCCCACGGGCGCAGGCCCCGCACTCACCACTGGTTCACCTTCTGGCGGCCCTCGAAGTCGGGGGGCAGGTGGCTCATGCGGTTCATCGTCTCCATCAGCTCCCGCAGGTCCGGCTGGATCTGGGGGTGGCGGCCGCGGTGAGCCGGGGCCACCGCGAAACACCGGGGCCACCCCAAAACACCAGGGCCACATCCCTACCTCGTCCATGGCGCGGATCTCCAGGCGCAGCTTGTCCATCACGGTGATGAAGAGCTGCGGGAGAGGAAGGGTCGGCGCGGTGCGGCCCCCACCCCGCGGCTGCCTCCCCCCCCCCAGCCCGAAGGCGGCCCCGCGGCGCGGGCGACGTACGGAGACGATGTCGGCGATGCAGCGGTTGAGGTTGCCCTTGTCGTCCTTGATGGTGATGGGCCGGTCCTCCTTGATCCTCTCCATGGCCAGCGGGCAGTCGAGCTGCGGGGTGCGAGGGTGTGAGCAGGCGCCCAAAGGTGGGTGTCCCACAGGAATGGGCACCCAAAAGTGGGCATCCCACAAGTGGGCGTCCCACAGGGAACAGGCACCCAAAGGTGGGCATCCTGCAGGGAACCGGCACCCAAAAATGGGCGTCCTGTGGGGAACAGGCACCCAAAAGCAGTTGTCCCCTGGGGAACGGGCACCCAACAGGCACCCAAAGGTGGGCATCCCAAAAGCGGGCATCCCACAGGGAACGGGCACCCAAAAGCAGGTGTCCCATGGGGAACAGGCACCCAAAAGTGGGTGCCCCGTAGGGAACAGGAACCCAATAGGCACCCAAAAGCGGGTGTCCCATGGGGAACGGGCACCCAAAAGCGCGTGTCCTGTGGGGAATGGGCACCCAACAGGCACCCAAAAATGGGAATCCCACAAGTGGGCATCCCATGGGGAACGGGCACCCAAAAGTGGGCGTCCCACAGGGAACTGGCACCCAAAAATGGGTATCCCACGGGGAACAGGCACCCAAAACCAGGTGTCCTGCGGGGAACGGGCACTTAAAAACGGGTGCCCTGTAGGAAATGGGCACCCAAAAGCAGTTGTCCCAGAGGGAACAGGCACCCAAAAGTGAGCATCCGACAGGGAACGGGCACCCAAAAGCGGTCTTCCCACGGGGAACGGGCACCCAAAGGTGGGTGTCCCGAGGGGAACGGGCACCTGAAAGCGGGCGTCCCATGGGGAATGGGCACCCAAAAGTGGGTGTCCCACGGGGAACGCCCTGACTGTGGCTCTCCAGCCAGCCAGGAGGCAAGTGCCCGAGGTGGGGCCGGCACAGAGGGCGGGTGGCGCAGCGCGAAGGCAGTATGTGTGCGCACAGCCCCGACCCCGACTCACGCGGAACTTGCGGCAGAAGTCATCGATGGAGCTGATCTCGGAGCCCTGCACCTGCTTGAGGGCGGCTTTGAACTGCACCAGGAGGCGGGAGCAGGCCGCGGTGTACCTGGGCAGGGCGGCAGGGGACGGGCAGGCAGCGAGCGCCCTGCGGCCCCCCCGAGGGGACAAAGGGGACAAGGGGGACAGGGCCGAGGCCCCTCCCAGCGGAGCCGCGATGCCGCCGGGGCGGTCGCAGCACGGGGACTCACTCGTTGGGGGAGACGCAGTCCTTGATGTAGGCCTTCTCCAGCGCCTGCAGCGTCTTCACCACGGCGAAGAGCTCGGCCATGTTGTCGTACCTGCGGGCAGGGCGGCCGTGGGGCGCGGGGCAGGGCTGTGGGGCAGGGTCGTGGGGCACAGGGCAGGGTATGGGGCACAGAGTAGGGCGGTGGGGCATGGAGCAGGGCCGTGGGACACGGAGCAGGGTGGTGGGGCACAGGGCAGGGTATGGGGCACGGGGCAGGGCCGTGGGGCATGGAGTGGGGCCGTGGGGCAGAGGACGCAGCGGTAGGGGGGAGATGGGCACTGCCACAGAGCGGGGGCTGTGGTGGTGGTGGTGGGGCAGGGAATGGGGGACCGGGAGGGGAAAGGAGGTATGGGGAGAGAGCGGGGGGCTGCGCTGGACAGGGGGGCCTCGTGGTGGGTGATGGGGTGTCGAGGATAACGGGGTGGTGTGGTGGGTGACGGGGTCCCATGGTGAGTGAGGGGGTGCTGGGGTGGGTAATGGGGTGTTGTGGTGGGCGATGGGGCGTTGCGGTGGGCGATGGGACCTCGTGATGGGTGACAGGGTGCTGTGGCAGGTGATGGGGCCTCGTGATGGGTGATGGGGTGTCATGAGGTATTGTGCTGGGTGTCAGGGTGCTGTGCTGGGTGTCAGGGTGCTGTGCTGGGTGAGGGGTGTCGTGAGATGCCGTGATGGGCGATGTGGTGTCGTGAGGTGCTGCGCTGGGTGACGGGGTGTTGTGATGGGTGACGCGGTGTTCTGATGGGCAGTGGGGTGTCGTGAGGTGCTGTGGTGGGTGGCAGGGTGCTGTGCTGGGCGATGAGACCTCGTGATGGGTGTCAGGGTGCTGTGACAGGCGATGCGGCCTCATGACGGGTGGAGGGGTGCTGGGGGACGCGGTGCTGTGAGGCGCTGTGACAGGGCGCTACGATGGGTGACGGGGTGTCGCAGTGATGGGTGAGGGGTGCTATGACGGGTGATGGGGTGTCGTGAGGTGTCGTGATGGGGGACGCGGTGCTGTGAGGTGCTGTGACGGGGTGCTATGACGGGGGATGGGGTGCTGCGACGTGTGACGGGGTGTCGTGAGATGTCGTGATGGCTGACGCGGTGCTGTGACGGGGTGCTATGACGGGTGACGGGGTGTCACGGGGTGCTGGGCTGGGTGCCGGCGCTGTGCTCACCTCTCCCTCTCCCGCGCATTCTTGTAGAGCTTCACCTCCTGCGGGACGCAGCGCGGCCGGGTCACAACGGGGGGGCTGCACCGGGGGGGGTCCCAACCCGGGGGCTCCCAACCTGGGGGTCCCAAGCCGGGGCTCTCCCCGGAGGTCCCAACCCAGGGGGCCCGTCCCAGGGGTCCCAACTGGGGGTCCCATACCAGGGTCCCATCCCAGGGGGTCCCATCTCGGGGGGTCCCAACCCAGGGCTCACACCGGGGGTCCCGTCCTGGGGGTCCCAACCGGGGGGTCCTGTCCTGAGGGGGTCCCAACTGGGGGGTCCCAACCGGGGGTCCCAACCCGGGGGTCCCAGGCCGGGAGGTCCCAAACCGGGGGGGTCCCATCCCGGGGGTCCCGTCCCGGTGCCCCCCCCGCTCACCTCGTACAGCTCCGGCCGAGCCCCGGGACCTGCGGGGGGGTTGGGGGGGGGGGGGGAACCGTGAGCACGGCCCCGGCCCCCCCCGTCCCGTTCCCCCCCCCCCCCGCCCCCCCCCGCTCACCGCCCAGCCCCGGCGGGGCCGCCACGCCGTGGAACATCGCGGGGGGGCTGGGGGGGGGGGGGGGTCGGGACGGGGCCGGGGCCGCGGCCTCCCCCCGCAGAGCTCCCGGGGCCGCAAAATGGCGGCGGGGCGGGGAGGGGCGGGGCTAAGGGCGTGGGGGCGGGGCCATCGGTGGGAGGGGAAGGGAAGGGAAGGGAAGGGAAGGGAAGGGAAGGGAAGGGAAGGGAAGGGAAGGGAAGGGAAGGGGAAGGAAGGGAAGGGAAGGGAAGGGAAGGGAAGGGAAGGGAAGGGAAGGGAAGGGAAGGGAAGGGAAGGGAAGGGAAGGGAAGGGAAGGGAAGGGAAGGGAAGGGGAGGGGAAGGGGAAGGGGAAGGAGAGGGGAAGGAAAAAAAAAGGGAAAGGGATGGGGAAGGGAAAGGGAAGGGGAAGGGAGGAGAAGGGGTAGGAAAGGGGAAGGGAAGGAGAGGAGAAGGAAAGGGGAATGGATGAGGAAGGTGAAGGAAAGAGAAGGGCAAGGGGAAGAGAAGGGAAAAGAAAGGAGGGGA
>NW_024429151.1:0-13009 GCF_009769625.2 Cygnus olor
CAGAGCCTGCGCCGAGGCAACGGGGAAAGCCTTTAGTTATGGCAGGGCACCACAAAAAAAAAACCCAAAACGTGGTAAAATGCAGCCGGTGAGCTCCAGGCTGGGCAGAGCGGGGACCGGCCCCAAGGAGTCGCCCTAAAGGACAAGTGGTGACGTTGGTGCCGGTCCCGATTCCTTGGGAAATCAGCCCAAAGTGGTGCCGAGCCGCTGACGTTGGTGCCGGTCCCGATTCCTTGGGAAATCAGCCCAAAGTGGTGCCAAGCTGCTAACACTGGTGCCGGTCCCGATTCCCTGGGAAATCAGCCCAAAGCGGTGCCGAGCCGCTCTGCTCCCCGCCGGGACACGGGAAGGGGACAAGGGCAAAGCCCCAGGGTTTGGGCACGTTTCTCTCCCACCTCACCCCCATTTCTCCCCCAAACCCCCCCCCCCCCCCCCCCCGAATTTGGGGATTTCGCCCCGACCCGGACGCCGCAGGCAGCAGGCGGGAGGCGCGGGTGACGAATGCGGTTCTCGTTTAATAGAAAACAGTGTTAACAAAAATACACGACGGAAAGAAACGACCAACGCGAGCCAACCGACCGCCGGCCCCGGACGTAGTGTTACCGCGCAGCTCCCCGCCAGCCCGGGCGCCCGACGCGCGCGATGCCCGCCCCGGCCCGCGCCCTCGGCTCCCTGATAGATTTATTGCACTTTTCAGAAAAAAAAAAATATATATATATCCAAGCCCCGCGCGTTTCCCCCCCCCGCCGGCCCCTGAGAAAAGCCAGCGCCGCTCCCGGCGCGAGGAGGGCAGGGGCAGGGACGCGGCGGCCCAGCTCCTCTCCCCGCGGCCGCGAGCGGTGCCCTATTTTTGTGTGTTTTCTTTCTTTTTTTTTTCCTTTTTTTTTTTCCTTTTTTTTTTTTTTTCATTTTCCAGCAGAGTTTTTTTTTTTTTTTTTTTTTTTTTTGCAGGCCAGGAGCAGCTCAGAGAGGTTGCAAGGTTAGCCTAGGAGGAATTAAATCTACATCGTCCTCTAAATCCCCACCCGGTGCTTTGCAGCTCACGATAAATAGATACCGAAACAAAACAAAACAAAACAAAACAAAACAAAACAAAAAAAAAGGAATTTTAAAATAAATAACCATTGTGGCTGCGGAGGCAGCCTGTCCTGGGCAGCTCGTCTGGTGACACGGGCTCCTCCGCGGACGGCGGCGGGGGCGCGCGCGGCGTCCCCGGGCCCTGTAGTGTGCGGCCGGCACCCCCCCGGCCCCGCTGCGGGCTCTGCTCCGGGGAAGGAGCGGGGAGAGCGGCCGGGAGGGGGGCAGCGGCAGCGGGGGGCGCGGGGGGGGAAGCGACCCTCGTCCTGGAGCCCGAGGTTCGGGATCGTGCGGAGCGGGAAGAGAACGAAGCGACGCGGGCGCCGGCCGCAGCCTCCCGGATGTGGGGTCTGTAAGAGAGGGGGGGAGCGGCGCTTTGGGACCCCCCAGCTCGTTTGGGACCCCCAGCTCCTTTGGGACCCCCCAGCTCATTTGGGACCCCCAGACCATTTGGGACCCCCCCAGCTCCTTTGGGACCCCCAGCTCGTTTGGGACCCCCCAGCTCGTTTGGGACCCCCAGACCATTTGGGACCCCCCCAGCTCCTTTGGGACCCCCAGCTCGTTTGGGACCCCCCAGCTCGTTTGGGACCCCCAGACCGTTTGGGACCCCCCCAGCTCCTTTCGGACCCCCCAGCTCGTTTGGGACCCCCCAGCTCGCGCCCCCATTCGCTTCGGGGCCGGATCCTGACCCCCCGAGCCCCCCTCACCTGCGTCACAGCGGCTCCTGCCCGGTGTCCTGGCTGGCCTCGAGGAGCAGCTCCTCCAGCTCCTTCTCGTTCTTGGAGCAGCTCAGCTCTGAAAGCAAACGGCCGCCGGTCCCTCCGCTGCCCCCGCGCCACCTCCGGGGGTGCCCAGCGAGGAGCTGCCCCCCCCCCCCCCCCCGAACCACATCAAGGGAAGGCGCCGCGCTGCCAAACGCGCCCGGGAGGCTCGGAGCTCGGAGCTTCCCTGCAGCTATCCTTAATTCCGGCGCGTCCACGAGCCTAATTAAACGGCTTTTCAAAGCACTGCCGGGCTCTGAAGGGCAGAGTCACGGCGGGCTCCGAATTCCCACGGGAAAAGCCCCGGAGCATCGCACCGCTGCACCCGGGGACGACGCTGGGGCTCACAGCGGATGATTCGAAGGACCCCGGCACGGGGAAAGGGCTCTGGACCCCCCCGGGGGCGTTTGGGGAACGGGGCCGGGGGCTCTTACCGTGCTCGGCCGCGCAGCTCCCCGCTTTCCCGTCGCCCTCCGGAGAGACGTCGGGCAGCGCCCGCGCGAAATCCGTCTTCAGCCCGTTGGGGAGGGCGGCGTCGCGGGCCTGGCTCTCGCAGGGCGCGGGGTTGCCGCGCTCCTCGGGGCTCGGCGCCGCGTCCACGCCGGTGGCGGAGGCCGGAGCCGCCCCGTTCGCCCGCGGGTCCCGCAGTGGGGACTCGGAGGCCGGCGTCGGGGCCGGGGGCTCGGCGGGTTTGGCGGCGGGGCCGTCCCCGTCCTCCCGCGGGCACGCGGTGGCGGCCGCTCGCTCCGGCAGGCTCTCCACGCGCGTCACCACAAAGATTTTATGGCCTCGCCCGGGGCTGGAGACCGAAATCCTCCGCTCGTTCCCCTGGGGGGACGCGGAGGGGCTCCCCGCGCCGGCGGCGTGCTGCGGTGCCTCGGCATCGCGCCCGGCCCTCGCCTGCTGCGGGGACGCCGCGGCGGCGCCGCCGGAATCGTTTTGTCCCCGCGCTTGGCTCAAGTCCTTCGTCGCCAACCCCGCGTCCTCCTCCTCCTCATCCGTGTCCGAGTCGGAGTCCGTGGCGCCGTCGCGGTCGTCGCCGTCCTCCGCCGGCTCCGCGTCGCCGTTCTCCGAGGACACGGGGCCCTCCCCGGCCTCTTCGCCCTCCTCCGGGGTGGAGGCCGCGCTGTCGTCCTCCCCGGGGCCTTCCTCCAGGGCCTCCGTGACGGTGATTTCGGGCATGGAGGCCGACTGCTGCAGCTTCTGCTCCTTCTCCTCCTTCTCTTTGGCCAGGATGAAGTTGCGCTTGCAGCCGTTCTGGATTTCGGCGAGGAGAGCCTTCTGCGTTTCGATGAAACTCTTCACCTGCGGGCGGAGAGGAAGGGTCGGTGAGCGGAGAAACGGGAGCTGGAAGCGTTCCTCCAGCAGCAGCCCGGGGACACCCAGCCCCGCCGTTCGTGTCTCAGGCCAGGCGCGAGCTCTCCGGCCACCCGGAGCGACAACGAGACGTGGGAAGAGCGAGAACCAACCCTGCTCGAGCAGGGCCCCGCAGCAGCGATGGGCAGCCTTAAAGCCAGAGCCCCTTTGGCTTACAGCGTCGAGGCCATGAAGCTTTCCAAGCAGGAGGCCGCGTCGACACCTTAACCGGGCTTTTTTCCTCCCCTCCTGCTAGACAGGACCAGCCTTTCCCCACAAAACACCCAAACCGCCCCAAAATCGAGCTCCCGGGGCGGGGGGGGGGGTTTCTCCTCGAAGCCATCGCCGTTTCCGTCTCGGAGGCCGAAGGGCCGGGGACTTACGGACTCCTTCTTGGGCTCCCGGTCCAGGTCGAGGCGCAGCAGCGAGTGGTTGACCTTGAGGGCCAGCGACAGCGCCATGAGGCCGCCCGTTTTGATCTCGTTCTCCCGCAGGTCGAGGCGCAGCAGCCGCGGGCTCTCCGCGATGAATTCCGCCACCGCCACGGCACCTGCGGGGGACGCGACGGCCGCCAGTGAGGGGAGGACGCCCCGGGGGCACGGTCGCCTCCGCCGGACCCCGAAAAAAGGCGTTTTTCGGGGGGCAGACCGAGGCGTCCGCCACGAAGGAGGGCCCACCTTCGCAGGTCAGCTTGGTGGAAGCCAAGCCGAGGCGCAGGACGGAGCGGTTCCCGATGAGGCCGTTCTTCAGGTTGCGGACGCCCTCGTTGCCGATGGGGTTGTGGCCCAGGTTCAGGGTCTCCAGGCTCTGGGCGTGAGGCTGCGGGCGGTGGGGGGGGGGAAAGAGGCTCCAGCTGGGTCCGTCCCGAAGCTCAGCGAGGAGCCGAAGCACGGGGTGGGGGGGGAAAGGGACGGCGGGGAGGCACGGCGAGGCGGTGGGACGGAGGAAACGGGGACAGAGGAGGGGGATGAGGGCGAGGAAGCCTCCGGCCGGGCGCACTCACCAGCGTCATCCCCAGGTACGCCATGCCCGAGTGAGTCAGCTGGTTGTTCCACAGCACCAGGGTGACCAGCCCTTTGCGCTGCTCCTTCAGCCCCTCGCAGATGTACGCCAAGCCTGGAGGAACGGCAGCGGGCGGTGAGGATTTGGGGCTTTCCGAGGTGGTCTGCCCCCGGTCGCACCGCCCCGACACCAGCGGGTTTTATCGGAGCTCTTCCGGCTTTGCTCTTCGCTCGACGGGGCTGGGAGACCCCCCCCCCCCCAGAGGGGAAAACGTGGCTTAAATCAGCCGCTGTGCAGAGCGGGACACGGGCACGGGGGGGGATTTGCGCCCCACGTCCCAGGAAGGGGGGCTCGGTGTGGGCAGTGCTTCCGAACCCCGCCGAGCCTCGGGGCCGGGCAAAACCCGCGGCTGCTGCACGGCAAACACACAGGCAGGCAATTAAGCTCTCGGTGTACACGCTAAATCAGTGCTAGCCTCTGAAATGGGGGGAAAAAAACGCACGGGATGGAGCTTGGAGGGCACGGTGCCTGAGCAGGGGGGCTGGGATTTGCCCCCGCGCCCGCACGGAGACGGGAGAGAAGCGCAGGAAGAGGCAGCCCACGGGACGATGAGTAAGGCTGGCTGGCCTGATTCTGCCCGGGCCGAGGGCCGGTGCCGCTTCCAGTTGCTGTAAACATATTTATTTTGATAAGCACGTCGAATCCCCAGGCAAACAACGCCGCAGGAGCCCGCAGCAACACCTCGCGGGTGACGCCGGACACGTAGAGAGCCCAGCGCCGCTCGCGATTATTCAGTGCCCAGAGACGCACGAGCCGTGCCAGCTGACCTGCGAGGCGGGCAAATTAATATTTGCACCTTAGGGTGGGACCCGTCCGGAAGCACGGGTGTCCACACCAGCACCGGCCGCGTCCGACTCAGGCACGCTGGGCTGCCTCCGTGCCCACGAGGGCCACGCGCGGCGCCCGGAGCGGCAATCGCGCCGCCGGCTGCTCCGCCGGGAGGTGCCCACACCTAGAATTAGTTGGTGTCGGAGCCCGGGGTGGGAGCGTTTCGCAATCCCTGTTTCGATATCAGATCTGGCCTCCCCGTTCGTCCGCGGTGAGTGGGACGGAGAGGAGAAAAACCAGCTTGGAGCTGGAGGAAAACCAGCTGGAGGCCCGAGCAGCCTCGCACGCCGCCGGGTTTTGACCCTTCCCAAAGGTTTAAGCTGCTCGGCGCCCTGCTTTTGTTGTGGCTCTGCCTTTTGGGGGGGGGGGGGGGGGTTCGGCAGCACGCAGGATTAAATTTGGGGTGAAAGCAGGGGGAATCGGGGAAGGGCAGGCAGAGGGCAGAGAGATCTCCCCCGTGCGGCTGCGGCTCAGGGCAGGCAGCAGGGTCAGGACCCTTGGCACGAGGGACGCCACCTCGGCGTCTCCGTTCGCTTTGGTTAACCCCAAAAAGCCGCCACAAAGCGCCCAAAGGGCCGCAGCTTGGTGAGAAACTGGGCAGGGAAGGGAAATTCTCTTCTCTTTTCTCCCCCGGGCCACAACCCGGGAGTTTTTTCCTCCTCCTTGCGCGCGGCCGAATCGCCCGAGCGGCTCCACGGAGGCGGAAGGAGCCTGACCTGAGTCGAGGATGTGGTTGTTCCTCAGGTCGAGGATCTGGATGTAGCAGTTGAACTTCAGGAGGTTGCCGAGCTGCGCCGAGTCCTGCAGCCCGTTCAGCTTGTTGTCGGCCAGGTACAGCTCGCGCAGGTTCATGTTCATCTTCAGCGCCGTGGCTGGACGGCAGACGACGGAGAGGGCTCACATTTAGCAGGTAAAAAGCACTCGTGCTCGTTTTATCCCCCCCCCCAAAAAAAAAAAACCACTGCAGACAAGAGGTGAGAGGCGCTCCGATCCCATGCAGCTGAACGAGGGCTAAAAACCTTTAAAAATTCTCCCCCCCGGCGTGTTTTGGCTTTCGGAGGGGGTCGGCGCCGGCAGCACGTGTGCTTGCGGTCGTTTTCCCAGTTGGGCTGCCCTAACGAGCAATTAAAGCCCAGAAACGTTTTTCCCTGCCATCACGACGCCTCCGTCAGCTTAAGCCCGGGTGGTGACTTACTCCTAATTCATTAGCTTAACGACGGGGCCGCCCAGCACCGGCCTCCGCCCTCTCCCCCGGCGGGGTCCCCGGGGGGTTTTGGGGTGGCCGCCACTCACCCAGCAGCATGAGGGGGCGCCCCGAGAGGCTGGCGTTCTCCAGGTGCAGCACCACCAGGCTGCTGCTGATGCGCAGGGCGCGGGCCACGAAGGGGGCCGAGTGGTCCAGCAGGGGCGTGTTGCGGGCGTCCAGGTACTGCAGGCAGTTCGTCTGCGGGGAAAAGACGAGGGGCAGGGGGTTTAGCGCACGCGCAGCACCCTCGGAAGCACCCCGGTTAAGGGGGTCGCGGTCCTCGGTGCTGTCGGGGCAGGGAGGGGGGGAACCTCCCGACGGCGGCACGGCAGCAAGCGCCCGGTGGGCTGCCCTGATAAGAGCCCGCGGGCCCAAATCGTGTTTTCGGGGCACCCCCGCGGGCTGCAGATAAGGGGCGAGGAGCCAGAAGGGAGCACCCCGATAAGCTGGCGCGGCGCCGCGAGGGATCCCGCCAGGCACGGGACCTGCGGCCGGGCCCGATTCCGGCACAGCCACCCCAGCAGCCCCTTTACCGATCATTTCTGGCTGTGTACCTGTCGCTTTTATGGCTTTTTTAGGGCTTTCTGCCTCTGCACGCCCCTCCACGTGGCCACGAGCTGCCCAGGGGCTGAGCCCATCCCCTCTGGAGCTCCGCTGGCTGCTTTACAGCGAGGGGCAGACGACAAAAGCAGCAGGAGAGGAGCTGGGGGGGGGGGGTTCTTGCCACCAGCTTCCCCTTCCCATTAGGAGCTTTATTCCCTTCCTAAACTCCCCCAGACGCCCCGAGCCGCTCGCACCCCGGGCAGCGCCCGGCTTCCAAAAGGTTTGGGCAGGATCGGACCCCGTGCGCACCCCGAGGGGCCGCTGCCGGGACCGGCTTCCATGGCAGGCCTCCAAATCGAAGTTGTGAAACGTCCCAAAACAGCCCCGTGCCCAGATCAGCGGGCTGGGATCTCGCTGCTGCCGTCGGAGGGTGGCTGCGCGCCGCGCCACGAGCCCGGCAGCCCCGCTCCGCCCCGTGCCCGTGCAACGTGTGGGCTCGCCGAGCGGATCCGGGTGCTGAGCAATGAGGTTAATGGGAGCTGCTGAGCTCAGCGCCGGCGCCAGGCACCCTGCTGCAAGGGTAATGGGTGCCCGGATCCAGAGGCCGACGCTGCGAGCACGCACCGAAGGACAGCCCGCGCTGCTCTGCGCTTTCAAGGTCTCGGTGCTTGGCACCAAAACGCTCAAAACGCCCACAAATCGGTGTCCTAACTCCGCAGGACAGCCCCGTGCCGTGTTTTTAACCCGGGGAAGGACGTGCCAGGACCGTTCCCGTAGATGCCACGCTTCCTCCCCGCGCTGGCACAAAGCAAAAGGCCAGAACCGCCCCGCGGCACGGCGCTGCTTGCTGGCGCTGCGCGGGGCCCGCTGAGCACCGGATCGAAATGACCGACGGTAACGAAGATCCGCGGGGTGAAAAAGAGCCCCCGGCTCTGTCTGGGGGCAGCTTTGAGCAGCCGGGGAGCGACAGCCCTGCTGAGCACAGCGGGCACGTGGCTGATGGACGCCGTGTACCTGGGGAGGCTACAAGAACGCCCGAGCTCGGGGATTTTATGACCTCTGTCTGCCTGGAGGTGAAAGACGGACCTGCAACGGGGAAACTGGAAGGTGGGAGAAGAGGAAAACAGGAGAAGTTCCACCTTCGGTGGCTGGAAGTGTGTGTAGACAGAGCAGTGCCTCTATTTGGAGGACATCACGCGTGGTGATAAAGAATTCTCCGTGCTAAATTTCAGATCCACGCTCCGAGTGCTGCAGGGGGCCAGGGCAGGGGGCCAGGGGTCTCCCCTTCATCAACGGACAAACCTGGACAAAGTTGGTGTTTGGGTTTACAAAACCTAGCTAATATTTTGGGGAGGCCATGGCTATTTTCCATATGGGGAACTTTGGGATTTGACGGGGGGGCCTTTTGGGTTTGACGGGGGGAACCTTTTGGGTTTGACGGGGGAACCTTTTGGGTTTGACGGGGGGGGGGACCTTTTGGGTTTGACGGGGGGGCCTTTTGGGTTTGCCGGGGGTCCTTTTGGGTTTGACGGGGGGGACCTTTTGGGTTTGACGGGGGGAACCTTTTGGGTTTGACGGGGGGGAACCTTTTGGGTTTGACGGGGGAACCTTTTGGGTTTGACGGGGGGGCCTTTTGGGTTTGCCGGGGGTCCTTTTGGGTTTGACGGGGGGGGACCTTTTGGGTTTGACGGGGGGGGACCTTTTGGGTTTGACGGGGGAACCTTTTGGGTTTGACGGGGGAACCTTTTGGGTTTGACGGGGGGAACCTTTTGGGTTTGACGGGGGAACCTTTTGGGTTTGACGGGGGGACCTTTTGGGTTTGACGGGGGGGACCTTTTGGGTTTGACGGGGGGGACCTTTTGGGTTTGACGGGGGAACCTTTTGGGTTTGACGGGGGAACCTTTTGGGTTTGACGGGGGGACCTTTTGGGTTTGATGGGGGGGACCTTTTGGGTTTGACGGGGGGGACCCTTTGGGTTTGACGGGGGGGCCTTTTGGGTTTGACGGGGGGGACCTTTTGGGTTTGACGGGGGAACCTTTTGGGTTTGACGGGAGGAACCTTTTGGGTTTGACGGGGGGACCTTTTGGGTTTGACGGGGGGGCCTTTTGGGTTTGATGGGGGGGACCCTTTGGGTTTGACGGGGGGGCCTTTTGGGTTTGACGGGGGGGCCTTTTTGGAATTCAGCTCTTCCCAGAGGGCGGAATGACCACCTGCATGCTCTGGCCACTGACATTTTGCTTGGAGCCAGCCCCTACCCACGGGTAAAGCCCCGTGGGCAGCCCCCGGTGTTTTATGCGTTTAAAACGTGTGCCAACGCCGGCGGGGAGCGAGCACGAACCTTCCTCATCATGTGCGCGGCCGCCTGCCAGCCCCGCGTGCCGATGTGCTTGTTGAAGGAGATGTTGAGGTGCGTGGCCGACTCGTAGTACTCGATCATGTCGAACAGCGCCGAGGCGCCCTGCAAAACGAAGGCACAAGAAAAGCGGCGTTAAAAGGGGATAAAAGGTTAAAAAAATAGATATGATCTGTGGCCAGGCCTCCTCCTCTCAGGCGGGAGGGACGCGCGGAGCATCGCTGTGGCCGTGCTTGGAACGCCCAGTGCTGCACCCTGTTTTTTGTCCCCGTTTTTCTCTTTTTCCCCTCCTATTTTGCAAACCCGGGCGCTGCTGGGAAGTGGCAGGGACGGCAAAGCTGCCTTCGGGCAGAAATGTTGGCGCAGGCACCTTGGAGCAAGGGGCCGTGGGGTTTTGCAGGGCACAATCGCCCCTGTTGGTTTGGAGAAGGGGAAAAGGAGGCTTGGAGGAAAAGGGGGAAAGGAGGTTTCGAGGAGAAGGTTTGGAGGAGAAGGGGTAAAAGAGGTCTGGAGGAGGGGTAAAAGAGGTCTGGAGAAGGGGTAAAAGAGGTCTGGAGAAGGGGTAAAGGTGGTTTTGCTGCGCTGGGGCACAAGCAGCTCGGTTTGAGCCGTCCTGTCTCCTCCAGACGCCTCCCACACTGTAACCTTTGGGGCATTAAGTCCCGAATCGCTCTCGCAGACGAGGTCGGGGATCCCCCGCAGGCAGCCGATGCCACCGCGTCCCCCCAAGGGGGGAACAAACTCCTGCTGGGGGCTCTCTGCAGATCTGCTGCCCCGGGGGCAGAAGGCAAGGCTTTGGGTTGTGTCGCTGGAGGCCGTCGGGCGTGCTCGGCCCCGCGAGGTTCACCCTGGGGGAGCTGGCAGAAGTGGGAAGAAGTCGGGTTTCCTCTGAGATCCTCGCTCTTCGGGCTGCGGGGGGATTTAGCGACGCGGGGCTTTGAAGCCCAGCGGGGATTCAGCCCCCGTCCTGGCACCCCTTGGCACCAGGAGGGGAAGGAAACGTGGCCGGAGCAAGGCACCGAGGACGTCTAGGCACCCGAGCGCGTGCTCCCGGGGACACGGGAAAACATTTTCCTGGGAGATTTGATCCCACGGCAGGGACGTTCCCTGCGGGGTTACCCAGGCGTGACGCTGCCATTTGCAGGGCGATTTCTGGGGCAATCCCAGCAAAAACGTACAAAAGCCGGGGCCTGCAGCCAGGGCTAGGAGTGAAAGGGCTGGGCAGAGCAGGACCTGCGCCTGTCAAGCGTCCGGAGCTCGCCGCAGCAGCAGGGGGCCAATTTGCTTAATTACATAACGAGCATCTTCGGGCGAGACAAGACGAAACGTGCGCTGGGCAGAGCCACGAAGCGCTTGCTGCGAGGCTTCCAGTAAAAAAAAAAAAAAAAAAAAGTATGCGGAGAGACCTGGAGGACTGGAAAACGGCAGCACGAGGCGCAGGCAGAGAACAGGTCCTCGGGGAACAGCAGGGCTTCGCGCCGCGGGAAGCGACGAGGGGAATCCGGGCGCGCTCGTCGGCCGCCGGGTGAGTCAGGGGCCGGCGTGCCGCGGCACGGAGCCGGCTGACGCGGCGTGAATCAGCCCTTTTGGTACGGGGACGAGCGCGGTTCTGTCCCTGAACGAGCTCCCGGTGAGGGCTGGGCTCCCAAACCTCCCTCCCACACCATAGTTGAGGTGGAATTCATCTTTCCTGCAGCGGGGTTAGGAGGAGCGCGCGGCGGGGAGGAGCCGGGGAGGGTTCGGGCTCGCTTGGGCGAATAAAAGGAAGGATTTTCGGGGGAGGGAGCTGGGAGCGGGGTCAAAATCCGGCACCAGGCAGGCACCCGTGGGTGCTGCTGGAAGGGAAAGGTGCAAAACCCCTGCCGGTGCTCCCGGAGGCAAGGGATGAGCTTGGGGCACCCTGCGGGATCCCAGTCCCAGGTAACGAGGCCGGGCGGGAGGCGCAGCGCCGGCTGACAGCCCCAGGGGGGCCCCCAGCTCATCACCCGGGCTGCACCCCGCTTGGGGACAGCTCTGTCCCCCAAAAACGGCCTCCTCCTGCCCCACTGGGCACGTCACGGGGGACCCAGAGCGTGGGCACAGCGCCGGGACGCGCCGGGGTCGGTGGGAAACCGATGCCGAGCGCAGCCGCGGCCACGATTTCCCCCCTTAACCTCTCCCGGTCGGATGCCACGGGGCCTTGCTGAAGAGTTGGGGGGGGGGGGGGGAGGAAAAAAGGGGGAAAAAGGGGAAAAAAAAAAGCACCAAGGGGACGCGGCAGCGCAGCTCTGGAGGCGGGGGTGGGATGGGGATGGATGGCAAGGGGAGGACACACGAAGCGAGGGGACGCTCCAGAGCTGGCAGCGGGATGGGGATGGGGTGGGATGGAGAAACCAAACTTTGACTTAGGGAAAAAAAAAAAAACAACAAAAAACCAGGGCACGGGGAGCCACGGGTCCGAGAGGAGCAGGGCAGGCAGGGGACAGGCAGCTGGGGACAAGCCGGGCCCCGTGATGGGTTCTGCTCTGCTTTATTCGATACCCACAGCGGTGGAGCAGCTCTGACAGCCACAGGGGTGCGGTGAGCCATGCCCCCCCCCAAAAAAAAAAAGGCTTTTTAACCCTTTCCTTGGGTTTTAAACCCAGAGTGCTCAAATGGTCGGGTTTGGAGCAGCAAATGCTGCACGCACAGAGCCAAAGGAGGGCGCGGATACGAAGGGGATGGGCACGGGGCACCACCCCACAAAGATCAGAGCCCGGAAGGTGCTGGAAACCCCAAAAGGTTTTTGCTAAACTGAACTGGGAACGAGGAGCCGGCAGAGGTCCGGCCACTTACGTCTTCATCCAGGCTCGTTTGCTCCAAGTCAACAATTTTGAACTGGACCCGCTTGAAAATTTCCTCCAGGGCCTCGCAGGCCTTGTAATCCAGCTTCTCCCCTGGGGCAGGAAAACAAAACGAGGTGGGTTTGGAGCTGTCGGCGCGGACGGGGCGCGCGCAAAGGCGAATTTCTCCTCCCCGTGCCCAGAGCCGCCCCCCCCCCCAAAACCCAGCCGGGGGGGGAATTCAGAGCCCGCCGTCAGACCCGCTGTGCCCGCGTGGGAATTCATTCATCTTCGCCTCCCAGCCCGGGGCAGGCTCCAGCACAAGGCAAGGTGGAAATCCACCCAAAAACCAGCACGGGAGCCCCCCCCCAGCCCTCATCCCGTCCAGCCGTGAGCCACCAGGACGCTGTTTTTTCACCCAAACCGGGATTTCTGCGGCTCTTTTCCGAACGAGCCAGCCCCTCGCCCGCTTCAGCCCCTCCCTCACTGCGCCCCGATTCCTTTCGCCATACAAAAGCACCACGCGGCCAAGACTAAATCCCACAAATCCAATTCCTCCCCTTTCGGTTTAGGGAAGTAAAAGGTACGAGCTGCCTCCAGAACGTTTTTCCAAGACCCGGGGCCTTTTATTTGCTTATTTCTCTGCCCGTTTCCCAGCGGACGCTCTGGAAAATCGTGGCTGGCTTCCTTCGGCCGGTGACGCACGTCCCCGGAGGATGTTGCTTTACCCCAAACCCTTTCCCCCTGCGTAGAGGCGAGCAGGAGAGGCTGAGGGTGCTTGGCGTGGTGCGTAAGGATGCATTTACGCCTTGTAACAGGGCCCCCACGTCCCTCGGGGTCTTCTCAGAACCGCCCACCCCCAGCGCGGGGCCAGATGGGGGAGCCAAGAAAACATCCTGCCGGGAAGCGTTTGGCTCAAAAGACGACAACAGGGCCCCAAAAAGGGATTTATTTGGGGGTTGTTTGGGCAAGCTGGTTGGCC
>NW_024429152.1:0-12139 GCF_009769625.2 Cygnus olor
TGCTATGGGGCACAGGGACCAGATCCCACAGTGCTATGGAGCACAGGGACCAAGTCCTATAACGCCTACCCCGTAGGGCTGGGTCCTGCAGCACTATGGGGTATGGGGACCAGATCCCACGCCTCTATGGGACACAGAACTGGATCGCGTGTTACTATAGGGCACGGATCTGGATCCCACAGCACTATAAGGCACAGAACTGGATCCCATAGCAGTACAGGGCATGGGGACCGTATCCCACAGCTCTATGGGGCACAGACCTGGATCCCCCAGCACAGGGACCAGATCCCATAACGCTGTGGGGCTGGATCCCACAGCGCTATGGGGTATGGGGACCAGATCCCACAGCTCTATGGGGCACGGACCTGGATCCCACAGTGCTATGGGGCACAGAACTGGATCCCATGGTGCTATAGGGCACAGAACTGGATCCCGCAGCGCTATAGGGCACAGAACTGGATCCCACAGCTCTGTGGGGCACGGACCTGGATCTCGTGGGGCCATGGGGGCACGGGGCCGGATCCTGCCCTGGGCAGGTGCTGGCCCAGGGCCCAGGCGGGCGAGCGGCCAAGGCGGCTCCGGCTCCGTCGGTGCGGCGGGGGGGGGGGGGGGCGGGATCCGGCCGCTGCGCACGTCCGGGATCTCCTGAGATCGAGGGGGGGGGGCACACCCCACGCCAGGTAGGGCCGCCCCCTGCCCTCCCCCCACCGGATCCCCGGGGATCCCTCGGGCCGGGGCGAGATCGCGGCGGGGGTGGGATTGGGGGGGGGTGGATCCCAGGATCCACGGGGCTGGGGCAGAGCTGGGATGGAGCTGGGATCCCCTGGGATCTGCGGGGCTGGATCCCGCCGCTGGGATCTGCTGGGACCCGTGGGGCTGGATCCTCCCCGCCGCAGGGAGGGGATCTCCCGGGGTTTGTGGGGCTGGGGCATTGGTGTGGGGCGGGTGCTGGATCCCCTGGGATCTGCAGGGCTGGATCCCACCTACAGGATCTGCTGGGATCCATGGGGCAGCAGAGAGGGGATCTCCCGGGATCTGTGGGGCTCGGATGTTGGTGTGGGGTGGGTGCTGGATCCCCTGGGATCTGTGGGGCTGGATCCGAGGTCTGGGATCTACTGGGATCTGTGGGGCTGGATCCTTGCCACAGCGGAGTGGGGATCTCCTGGGATCCCTGGGGCTGGGGGTCTGTGGGGATGCGTCTGGGATCGCCTCAGGCTGGAGATCTGCTCAGGGGAGCTGGGATCTGCGGGGATCTGCGGGGATGTGCGGGGATCTATGGGGATCTGCTGGGATCTGTGGGGCTGCCCCTGGCCGCAGCACAGCCGGGATCCCGGGGGGGGGGGGCAGCAGGGGCGGATCCCAGCTCATGCTTTGGGATCCACTGGGATCCAGGGATCTGGGGGGGATCCCCGTGGCTTCGAGGTCTGGGATTTGGGAGGGGGGGGGCTCTGGGGATCCCATTGACCCTGGGGGGGATCCCAGGGGATCTTGGGGGGATCTCAGGGGGATCCCAGTGCCCAGCGGGTCCCCGGCTGTGCCGTGGGGCAGAGCAGGGGATGATGGGGGGGGGGCAGCCTGGGGGGGGGAGATGTGGGGCAGGATGGGGGGCAGGATGGGGGGCACGGGGGGTGGGGGCGGTCAGGGCCTGTAGGGGTCAGGTTGGGGGGGCTGGGGGGGGGGCGTCCTGGGTGGATGTGGGGCAGGAATGGGGGCTCAGGGGGGTGGGGGCGGGACGGGGGCCCGGGGGGGTGCAGGGCAGGTTGGGGGGCAGGACGGGGGTCGTGCCGGGGGTGGGGGGCAGAGCTGGGGGGCTCAGGAGGCTCTGCGGGGTGTGGGGCAGGAGGCGGGGGGCACGCGGGGCTGGGGGGGGGGGGCCCGTTGGGGGGCAGCCCTGGGGACGGAGGTGCCGTGGGGGGCGCCGTGGGGCAGCCCCAGGGACGGCTGCGTCGTGGGGGCGCACCGTGGATCGAGCTGTGGGGCAGGCCGTGGGGCAGGCCGTGGGGCAGGCTGTGGGGCAGGCTATGGGGCAGGCCATGGGGCAGGCTATGGGGGCAGGCCGTGGGGCAGGCCGTGGGGCAGGCTGTGGGGCAGGCTATGGGGCAGGCCATGGGGCAGGCCGTGGGGCAGGCCGTGGGGCAGGCCGTGGGGCAGGCCGTGGGGCAGGCCGTGGGGCAGGCTATGGGGGCAGGCTATGGGGCAGGCCGTGGGGCAGCCCCGGTGCCGCGAGCGAGGCCGTGGGTCGCAGCGTCGCTCGGGCCACGGGTGATGCCGTGGGGGCGTGCCGTGGGTCGGGCCGTGGGTGACGCTGTGGGGCACGCCGTGGGGCGCGCCGTGGGTCGCAGGCGCGGCGGCTCCGCAGCCATTTTAGCCGCCGGCCGGGGAGGCCCGGACGCAAAATGGCTCCTTGGTGCCGCAGGGGAGGGGGGAGCGGGGGGGGGGGACCGGGACGCGCCGTGGGGCCGGGACGCGCTATGGGGCCGGGACTGCCAGCCCCACACACTGGGGGGGGGGGGGACGGGACACGGGATCCTGCCCCACGGCACGGGGACCCCCAACCTCGTGGCGTGGGGAGATCCTGACCCATGGCACCGGGGGGGGGGGGGGGGGGGGGCGGGGATGGCGTGCGGGGAGTGAGCGGGGGTAAGGGGGGGGCTGATCCGTGGGGCTGGGGGACCCCAAGGTGTGGGGCTGGGGCAGGATGTGGGGCTGGGGGGCCCCAAGGTGTGGGGCTGGTGGACTGCAATATGTGGGGCTGAGAGAGCCCGACGTGTGGGGCCAGGGACCCCGACCTGTAGGGCTGAGGGACCCAGGTCTGTGGGGCTGGGGGGGGGCTAAATTCTGGCGCTGGGGACCCCAATCTGTGGGGCTGAGCGTCCCCCAAACTGTGGGGCTGGGGAACCCCGATCTGTGGGGCTGGGAGACCCCGGTCTGTGAGGCTGGGGGGGGGGGATCCCCATACGTGGGGCTGCTGGACTTCAATCTGTGGGGCTGGGGACCCCCCCCCATTTGGGGGCTAATGGGCCCCTAAACTGTGGAGCGGGGGGGGGGGGGGGGGGGGGGCGCCGATCTGTGGGGCTTTGGGGTCGGAGAGGCCCAGGGTGTCCCCAGAGGGGGTCCCCAACATCTGAGCACCCCGATGGAGGGGGGGAACCCCAACGTCTGAGCACCCCAGCAGAGGGGACCCCGATATCCGAGCACCCCAAAGGGGGGATCCCCAGTATCTGCTCACCCCAGCGGATGTCCCCGGGTGTCCCCAAAGCAGGGACCCCAACATCTGAGCCCCCCCCAAGTAGGGAAGACCCCCAACATCTGAACACCCCCCAAAAGGGGGGGTTCCCAGCTTCTGTCTCCCCTGTGGAGGTCCCTGGGTGTCCCGAAAGTGGGGACCCCAACATCTGAGCCCCTTTTAGGGGGGACCCCAACCTCTGAGCCCCCCCAATAAAAGGAACCCCAACATCTGAGCCCCTTTTAGGGGTTCCCCAACATCTGAGCCCCTTTTAGGGGGGACCCCAACCTCTGAGCCCCCCCAATAAAAGGAACCCCAACATCTGAGCCCCTTTTAGGGGTTCCCCAACATCTGAGCTCCTTTTAGGGGAGACCCCAACCTCTGAGCCCCCCAATAGAAGGAACCCCAACATCTGAGCCCCCTTTTAGGGGTTCCCCAACATCTGACCCCCCCCAGCAGAGGGGTCCCTGACGTCTGTCCCCCCCCCCCCAGGTGCGCGCCGCGGGGATGGCTCCGGTCGTGGAGGTGTCGGACGCGGGGCACAGCCGGGCGCTGCTGCTGGAGCTGAACGAGCAGCGGCTGCGGGGGCAGTTCTGTGACGTGACCATCATCGCCGGCGACGCCAAGTTCCGCGCCCACCAGAACGTCCTGGCCGCCTCCAGCCCCTTCTTCAGGCAGGCGCTGGCCGAGGCCCCCCGGGCGCCCGCCCAGGTGCTGGAGCTGCCGGGGGTGCAGGCGGGGGTCCTGGCCGACGTCCTCAACTTCATCTACAACGCCCGCCTCGCCGTGCCCTCGCCCGCCGCCGCCCGCGAGCTGGGCGCCGTGGGGCGCCGCCTCGGCATCCCCTGCCTGCAGGGCCTGGAGGCCGGGGGCCCCCCGCCGCCCGCGCCGCCCCCTCCCCGCGACATGAACGGCTCCTGGAGCCCCCCGGCCTCCGGCGAGGCCACGGAGGCGCGGGTGGCGCCGGTGGCGCCGGTGGATCTCACGTGCCCCGGGAGGCCGGGAGAGGCGGCGGCGGCCGAAGCGGCCTCGCTCGAACCCACGGCGGTGGTGGCGGCGCCTCCACCTCCTCCTCCGCCGCCGCCGCCGCCGCCGCCGGCACCGCCGCGGTCGCCGGCGCTGTGCTGCGGGCTGTGCGGCCGGGCCTTCGGCACGGCGGCGGCGCTGGGGCTGCACAGCAAGCTGCACCGCGGCCGCCGCGGCCTCGCCTGCCGCCACTGCGGCAAGAGCTTCATCCACATCAAGCGCCTGCAGACCCACGAGGTGCTCTGCAAGGACGGCACCGACGGCGCCGCCGCCGCCGCCACCACGCCGCCGCCGCCGCCGCCGCCGCCGCCGCCGCCGGTGGCGCCGCCGCCGCGGCCGCCCGGCAAGAAGGCGCTGCTGCTGCGCCACCGGGCGCTGGAGCTGTCGCCGGAGCAGGAGCACGTGGTGAAGGTGGTGGACGGGCACGTGGTGTACCTGTGCGCCGTGTGCCAGCGCTCCTACATGACGCTGTCCAGCCTCAAGCGGCACGCCAACGTCCACTCGTGGCGCCGCAAGTACCCGTGCCGCTACTGCGACAAGGTCTTCGCGCTGGCCGAGTACCGCACCAAGCACGAGGTGTGGCACACCGGCGAGCGCCGCTACCAGTGCATCTTCTGCTGGGAGACCTTCGTCACCTACTACAACCTCAAGACGCACCAGAAGGCCTTCCACGGCATCAGCCCCGGCCTCATCTCCTCCGAGAAGACGCCCAACGGCGGCTACAAGCCCAAGCTCAACGCCCTCAAGCTCTACCGCCTGCTGCCCATGCGCTCGCACAAGCGGCCCTACAAGACCTACAGCCAGGGGCTGG
Source organism: Cygnus olor (assembly GCF_009769625.2). NCBI lineage: Eukaryota > Metazoa > Chordata > Aves > Anseriformes > Anatidae > Cygnus > Cygnus olor. The sequence continues at coordinate 5,064 of NW_024429152.1, forward strand.
TGCCCGACGGCCTCCTCCTGCCCGCCCCGGCGCCCGCCGAGCCCCCGCCGCCGCCGCCCGCCGCCGCCGACTTCCCCGTGCCGCGGCCGGAGCCAGCGTCGGTCATCGCCTACGGGCGGCCCTCGGCATCCGTCATCGTGCACAGCGGCCCCGCCGCCACCGCCGCCTCCGTCATCGCCTACAACGGCAGCGCGGCGGCCGCCCCGCCGGCCCCGACGCCGCCGCCGCCGACGCCGCCGGCCAAGCCGATGAAGAAGCAGGTGCTGCGGGATTACATCGAGGCCCAGCGGGCCGCCGGGGAGGCGGCAGCACCGAGCGCCGACCCCGCCGCACGCGGCGGCAGCGGCGGCAGCGGCGGCAGCGGTACCGGCGGCGGCCGCACCATGACGTACGTGGCCAAGCCGGCCTACGTGGGCACGGCGGGCGAGGGCCGCGCGGCGCCGCTCTGCCAGATCACCGTGCGCATCGGCGAGGAGGCCATCGTCAAGCGCCGCATCTCCGAGACCGACCTGCGGCTGCAGCCCCCCGCCGCCACCGCCGCCGCCACCCAACCGCCGCCGGCCCCCGCCGCGCGGCCCCGGCCCGGCCCCGCCGCCCGCCCGCGGGACAGCGGCGAGGAGGAGGCGAGCGACGCCGAGGACCGGCTCTGGCGGCCCTACTACACCTACAAGCCCAAGCGCAAGGCCGGCGGGGCGGGCGGCGCCGTGCCCAAGGCCAAGAAGGCGCGGTGGCGCCGCAAGCTGCGGGCCCTGCGCTGGGCGCCGCGCGGCGAGGCCGAGGAGGCCGAGGCGGGGGCCGCGGCGGGGGCGCGGGCGCGGGCGGGCGGCGGGGAGTGGAAGCACGCCTGCGGGGTGTGCGGGAAGCCCTTCTCGGCCCTGCGGAAGCTGCGCAAGCACGAGCGGGGCCACGAGGGCGCGGCGGTGGCAGCGGTGCCGGCGGTGGCAGCGGTACCGGCGGGGGCGGCGGTACCGGCGGTGGCGGCGGTCCCGGCGCCCCCCCGGGTGGGCCGCCGGCCCTCGCTGCGCTTCGCCTGCGGGCACTGCGCCAAGGTGTGCAAGACGGCGGCGGCGCTGAGCCGGCACGCCAAGCGCCACCAGGCCCCCCCGGCACCGCCGTCGCCCCCGCCGCCGCCGCCGCCGCCGCCCACCGTCATCGCCTACACCACCGCCGCCACCGCCGCCATCAAGGAGGAGGCCGAGCCTCGCGCCCCCCCCGGCCCCGCCGCCCCCACCCCGGCCCCCCCCGAGCCCCCCGCGCCCCCCACCGCCGCCCCCCCCAAGCCCCCCACGCCGCCGCCGCCGCCGGGCCCCAGCGGGGGGCGGGAGCCGGGGATCCCGCCGCAGGAGCACCCCCTGGCCCTGCTTGGGGGGGGCAAGCGGGGGGGGGGGGCCGCCACCACCACCACCACCACTGCCCCCCCCCCGGCCCCCCCGCCGCCTTCTCCCTGCCCTACGGCCCCCCCCGGCTGGTGGCCGCCTACCCCTACCCCTTCCCCCTGCCCCTGGCGCTCAGCGTGGTGCTCCCCGAGGCCGAGGCCTTTTTGGGGGGCGGGGGGGGCGCCGGGGGTGGGGGGGGGGGGGCCGGGGGGGGCGCCCCCCCCCGCCCCCCGCCCCGGCTTTTGGTTTCCCTGGTGGGGAGGGGGCTGGGGAGCGGCCCCGTAAAGGGGGGGGGACCTGAGGGGGTGGGGGGGGTCAGGGGGTGGAAGGGGGGGGGCTGGCCCCATGTGGGGCCTCCCAGAGAGATTGGGGGGGGGGGTCCCCTTGGGAGGGGGGTGGTCCCAAGAAGCTGGGGGGGTCCTGTAGATGGTGAGGGGGCCCAAGGAAGGGGGGGGCCCTAAGGATGGGGGGGGGGGGGCCCTAAGGATGGCGGGTCCTGCCCTGCACAGAGGGGGGGGCCGAGGACGGGGGGGGGGCATTTTGGGGGGGGTCACGCAAAGAGAGGGGCTCCAGCCCCCTAGGAAATTGGGGGGGGGTCATAGGAGATGGGGGACCCAGGGCAATGTGGGGGCTGACAATGGGGAGCCCCCCCCGGGGATAGTGGGGACCCCCCCTGCAAGGACACAGGACAAGCCCCCCCCCCCCCCCCCCCCAGGGTGGACCCCAATACTGGGGGGGGGGGGGGGGCAGGAGCTGGGGGTGCCACAGGGACCAGTATGGGAAGGGGGGGGGGCACTGGAGACCCCCCAGTCCATCAGCCCCCATGCCGGGGATTCCCCCCCCATAATGTAATGCCCCCCCCCGCCATCTTCCCCCCCATGGGGCTCCGCCAATATGGGACCCCCCCGAATTTTAGGGACCCCCCCCCCTCGTTTGTAGCCCCAACCCCCGCAGGATTTTGCACCCTCCCCCCCCGCCCCCCCCCCGATCGGGGCCCCCCCCCCCCCAATAATTCAGGGCCCCCCCGGCCCCTCCCAAACCCTTCGCACCTTAACGGCATCGCAGCCACATTCCAGGGGCCGGGGGCGGCCTCGTGCGACACGCGGGCGTGCAAGGGGCGGCCTCGTGCAAGGCACGTGCAAGGCACATCCTCGTGCAAGGTACAGCCGGGTGGTGTGTCCTTGTGCAAGGCCCGGCCAGGCCTCGTGCAACGCGTGGCCGTGCAAAGTGCTTCCTCGTGCAAGGCACGGCTGTGCCCCCGCCCCCTCCCGCCCCCGTGCGAGGTGTCCTCGTGCAAGGCCCGTGCAAGCACCGCCCTCCTGCCACGCCACGCCCCGCGCCCGGCCCCACTTTATGCAATGCGCCCTCGTGCAAGGCCCCGCTCGTGCAGCGCACGCCCGCGCCCGGCTCCTCTCACGCCACCCCCGGCTTCACGCGAGGGGCGGCCGTGCACGAGGGCGGCGCTTGTGCAAGGCGCTGTGGGCAGAGGTGGGCCTTGTGCGAGGTGTGTCCTCTTGCGAGGTGAATCCTCGTGTAAGGTGTGTCCTTGTGCAAGGTCGCCTTTGTGCAAGCTGCGTCCTTGTGCACGGTGCACTCTTGTGCAAGGTCCATCCTTGTGCAAGGTGAATCCGCGTACACGGTGTGTCCTCGTGCAAGGTGTGTCCTTGTGCAAGGAACATCCTCGTGCAAGGTGTGTCCTTGTGCAAGGTGTGTCCTCGTGCAAGGTGTGTCCTTGTGCAAGGTGTGTCTTCGTGCAAGGAACATCCTCGTGCAAGGAACATCCTTGTGCAAGGAGCATCCTTGTGCAAGGAGCATCCTCATCCGAGGCGCATCCTCGTGCAAGGCGCCTCCTCGTGCAAGGCGCCTCCTCGTGCGAGCCCCCCCACCCCCACCCCCCCGTGCACCCCCGGCCGCGGCCCCCCCCCTCCCGTTTGCACTTTCGTGGCCGCGTTTGCTACTGACTGCCCCTCCCCCCGCCCCTCCCCCCTCCTGCCCCCCCCCCGTGCCCCCCCCACCCCCCCCGCCCCCGCCCCCGCCCGACCGCACTTTAGGGGGGACCCGCCCGAAAAAAAAAAAAAAAAAAAAAAAAAAGGCGAAACAAAGCAAAAAAGGGGAAGAGCGGGAAAAAAATGTAAAAAAAATATAAAAAAAAAGAGGCAAAAATAAGGGGGGGGAGGGGAGGGGAGGGGGGCGGGGGGACAAGGGGGGGGGGGGGGGGGGGGGGCCGCCACCCACGGGTGCCCCCCCCCCCGGGTGTCCCCAGTGGGGTGTCCCGCGCCCCCCTCCCCCTCCCCAGCAGGGGGGTCCCCGAGGGGGGGGTCCCCAAGGGGGGGGGTCCCGGGGGGGGTCCCCGTGGCGGGGTCCCCGCGGCGGCGGTCGGTGGCGGCGGTGACAAATGTCCACTATTTATCTGCATCAGTGAGTGTTAGACGCCAATAAACACCTAGAGCTGAGCCGCGGGGACATCGGGGGACGTGGGGACCTCGGGGGGCCCGGGGGGGGGGCGTTGGGACGTTGGGGGGGGACATGGTGGTCATGGGGACATTGAGGACATGGGGGGACGTGGGGACATCGGGGGGCATGGGGGGACGTGGGGACATCGGGGGGTATTGAGAGACAAGGGGACATCGGGGGACGTGGGGACATCGGGGGGCACGGGGGGGGGCGTTGGGACGTGGGGGGGGACATGGTGGTCATGGGGACATTGAGGACATGGGGGGCATGGGGGGGACATGGGGACGTCGGGGACGTCGGGGGACATGGGGACATCAGGGGGCATGGGGACATTAAGGACATGGGGGGACATTGGGGGACATGGGGACATTGGGGGACATTGGGGACATTGAGGGACATGGGGACATGGGGGGACATTGGGGGACATGGGGACATCGGGGGACACGGGGACATCGGGGGCATGGGGACATTGGGGGACATTGGGGGACATGGGGACGTCAAGGGCATGGGGACATTGGGGACATTGGGGGACATTGGGGGACATGGGGGGACATGGGGACATCGGGGACATGGGGACATTGAGGACATTGGGGGACATTGGGGACATTGAGGGACATGGGGACATGGAGATAATGGGGGATGGGGGGACTCTGAGGACATTGGGGACAACGGGGACATCAGGGGACATGGGGGGGACAAGGGAACATCGGGGGACATGGGGACATCGGGGGACATTGAGGGACAAGGGGACATCGGGGGACACGGACATTGGGGGACTTAGGGACATGGGGGGCACGAGGACATGGGGGTCATGGGGACACTGGGGGACATTTGGGGACATGTGGGGTCATGGGGACATGGGGGGGGGTCAGGGGGACATTGTGGGACATGGGGGGACGTCGGGGACGGGGGGGGACACTGAGGACATCGGGGACATGGGGAGGTCGGGACACGGGGGGGGGTGGCACGGGGACGCGCGGCGGACATAGGGGACACGGGGGGGGCGCCGTGAGGTTGGGGGGACTTTTTGGGGGGGGACATTGGGGACACGGGGGGGGGACACCCCGACACTGCCCCTCAGACGCTGCAGCAACCACCGCCTTTATTGTGCGCGGGGGGGGCACCTTGGGGCCCCCCCAAACGTTTCCCTGAGTCGGGGGGGGCACACGAAGCCCCCCGAGGTAAAGGGGGGGGGGGGGGGGCAAAACAGGAGACCCCCCCGGGGGTGGCACAGAGCTGGGGGGTCCCTGAGATCTGCAGGGGCTTGGGGGGGGGGGGGGGGGGGGCGACATTTTGGGGGTCCCCATTTGGGGGGGAGCTGCCCCAGAGGTTGGGTTTTGGGGTGACCCCCCCTTGATAGAGGGAGCCCCCCCATTTGGGGGGTATTTGGGATTTTGGGGTGCTCAGGGGTTGCCCCCCCATTTTGGGGTGTCTTTGGTGCAAGGCGGCCTGGTTGGGGGGGGGGGTGCTGCGATTTGGGGGCCTAACGGGGGGGACACCCCAAATTTGGGGTTCTCAAAGCCCCCCTCATTTGAGGTTTCCAACGGGGGGGGGACTTTTGGGCTGCCCAAAGGGGTGCCCCCACCCCCCCCCATTTCTGACTCCCAACATCCCCCCCGCAATTTTAGGGGTTCTCAAGGGGGGGCAACTTTTAGGGGTCCCCCCCAAGTTAGGGTTCCCTGAGGGGGGGTCCCCAACATTTGGGATTCCCACAGACCCCCCCCCCCCCTTTGTGCTGCCATTTCTGACCCCCAACCCCCCCCCCCCCCCCCCCAATTTTAGGGCTTCTCCAGGGGGGGCAACTTTTAGTGTCGCCCCAAATTAGGCTTCCCTGGGGGGGACCCCCCAAAACTGGGGATTCCCAAAGAACCGCCCCCCCCCCTTTTTGGGCTGCCCAAACGGGTGCCCCCCCCCATTTCTGACCCCCAACACCCCCCTCCCCCAATTTTAGGGCTTCTCCAGGGGGGGCAACTTTTAGGGTCCCCCCCACATTAGCCTTCCCACGGCCGGATGAGGCCCTGACGCCCCCCCCCCCCCCTCCCAGCCCCCAATTTGGGGGTGGCCCCCCCCCCCCCCCCAACCTATCACAGCAGCCCGCAGGTGGCCGAGCGCGCTCCCCCCCCCGGGGCCGCGTTGGGGTCCAGGTCGGGGGGCAGCTGCCCGGGGCCCCCCCAGACGTTGAGCTCCTGGAAGAGGCCGGTCTCGATCAGCTCCTCCTGCCAGGGCACGGGGACGGTCCCCGAGGCGAAGGCGTCGCACAGCGCCGCGTCCCCCCCGTCCAGCTCCACGCCCCGCACCGAGGAGAAGGCCCCCACCTCCCCCAGGTCCTTGGCGTACACCCGGCGGGGGTCCGGCACGAAGGGGGGGGGCACCAGGCCTGCAAAGGCGGGGGGGGGGGGTGGGGGGGGAGAGGGAAAGAGGGGACACCCCCAGCCTGTGCTGGGGGGGCTCCATCGGTGCCCCCCGAGCATCCCAGGTACCCCCCGATGGCCCCCACTACCCCTCTCCTGGTACACCCAGTACCCCCCAGTATCCCCAGGTACCCCCCGGTATTCCCAAGTAACCCCCCCAGTACTCCCCAGTATCCTCAGGAACCCCCCCAGTATCCCCAGGTACCTCCCAGTATTCCCAGGTAACCCCCCCAGTACTCCCCAGTATCCTCAGGTACCCCCAGTACCCCCAAGTACCCCCCCAGTACCCCCCAATATTCCCAGATACCCCCCAGTGCTCTCCAGTATCCTCAGGTATCCCCCCAGTATCCCAGGTACCCCCAGTATTCCCAGGTAACCCTCCCAGTACTCCCCAGTATCCTCAGGTACTCCCAGTACCCCCCCAGTATTCCCAGGTAACCCCCCCCATAATCCTCGGTATCCCCAGTACCCCCCAGTACCCCCAGTAGCCACCCAGTACTCCCCTGGTACTCCCTCTACCCCCCCCCCCAGTATTCCCAGGTGTCTCCCAGTACCCCCAATAACCCCCCCCAGTACTCCCCTGGTACCCCCAGTACACCCCCAGTATTCCCAGGTACTCCCAGTAGCCCCCCAGTCCTCCTGTGATACCCCCAGTACCCCCCCCCCCCCAGTATCCCCAGGTGCTCCCCAGTACCCCCAGTACTCACCCAGTCTCCCCGTGATGCCCCCAGTAACCCCCCCCCAGTATTCCCAGGTGCCCTCCAGTACCGCCCAGTACCCCCAGTACCTCCCAGTCCCCCCATGATGCCCCCAGTAACCCCCCAGCACCCAAGCA
>NW_024429153.1:0-12164 GCF_009769625.2 Cygnus olor
TGCTCAGCTTCGAGAAGATCGGCTACACAGGTAACGCGCGGCGGCGCTGAGCGGGGTGCTTGGGCCGGTGGCGCCGCGCCGGTGCCGCCTCCTCTCCGCGGGCACCGGGGCCGCTCGGTGCCTTTTTGTTGGGTTTTCCGATTTGTTTTTTTTTTTAATTTTTTTTTGGCGTTCCTCTTCCGAAGAAGAGCCCGCCATGCTTCCCCGTGGCTCCCCGCTCGTCTCCCGTGTCCCGGGGGGTTACAAACCGCCCCCCAGCCTCGGGAAACGTGGGGTCCCACCCGCTGCCGTGCGGGGCCAAGGGCACCGGGCCGACAGCCGGCACCAAAACCCCGCGGTGTCCGGTGAGCCCGGCGTCCTCCCGGCTCGTGGGCACGGTGCTGAGCCTCGGAGCGCTGCGGGAGACCCGAGGGGGGGGCTGCGGTGCCGAGGGGACGCCGCTAGGACGCGGGGCTCGCTCCGGCCTCGGTGCCGGGGCTGCTGGCCCCGATCCTATTCTACGACTCCTCTGAGAATGCCCCAAAAACTCGGGCTCACCCCGGCCTTCGGGGACACCCTTGGGCGCCCAGCTCGGAGCGCTGCAACGTGGGGGCAGCCGCTCCGCTCCCCCTTTTTTTTTCCCCCACGGTGTTTCTTGTCCGTGCCTCGCTGCCCCGCTCACGCCTCTGTACGCGACCCCAATAAAGCCGATTGCACCCGATCCGAATCCTGTCTGTGTGTCCTCCGCGGCCCGGCCCCGGCACCGCGCTCGCGGGGCCGCCACGAGCCGAGCCACCCGCGGCCCTTCTGCCTCCCCCGTCCCCTTATTCCTCCTCCCGTCCTCGTCCCTTGGGACCGCCGCGGCTCCGGGGTGCCCCCCAGGACCGCCGCGGCTCCCGGATGCTCCTGTCCCTGCGGTGCGGTGCCGGCGCTGAGCCCGGCGCTGACGCGGTGCCGGCGCTGAGCCCGTGCCGGTGCTGGCGCCGTGTTGGCGCTGAGCCCGGTGCCGGCGCTGACCCCGTGCTCTCCCCCCTTGTCCCGCAGAGGTGCAGTTCCGCCCGTACCGCACGGACGACTTCATCACGCGGCTGTACTACGAGACGCCGCGCCTGACGGTGCTCAACCAGACGTGGGTGCTGAAGGCGCGCGTCAACGACTCGGAGCGCAACCCCAACCTCTCCTGCAAGCGCACCCTCTCCTTCCAGCTCATCCTGAAGAGCAAGGTCAACTCGCCGCTGGAGTGCTCCTTCCTGCTGCTCGAGGGGCCCTACGACGACGTCAAGATCAACCCGGTCATCTACCACTTTGTCTTTACCAATGAGAACAATGAGACGGAGTACATGCCGCTCCCCATCGTGGACTCGGTGGAGTGCAACAAGCTGCTGGCGGCCAAGAACATCAACCTGCGCCTTTTTATATTCCAGATCCAGAAGTAGGCGAGGCCGCGGCGCCTGCGTGGCGCCGTCGTGATGCCGTCGCGGCGCCATCGTGGTGTCATCTTGGATGATCGTGGCGTCAACGCGGGTCATCGCGGCGTCATCGTGGCGCCGTCATGGGTGATCGCGGCGTCATCGTGGCGCCGTCATGGCGTCATCGTGGGATGATCGCGGCGGCGACGCGGCGTCATCGCGGTGCCATCATGGCGTCATCATGGATGATCGCAGCGTCCTCTTGACGCCATCATGGCGCCATCGCGACGTCAGCGCGGCGTCATCATGGGCGATCACGGCGTCACCGTGGTGGCAGCGTGGCACCGGCGTGGCGCCATCGCGACGACATCGTGGATGATCGCGGCGTCATCGCGCTGCCCTCGCGGCGTCCCCGTGCCTCGCGCGCCCGGCGCCGCCTCGCCGCGGTGCCCCTCGTGCCCGCGCCTGCATGCCGCAGCAGCCACAGCCTTCCTCCTCCTCCTCCTCCTCCTCCTCCTCGCCCCGGTGCCGGCGGCGGCGCTGCGGGGGGGGCGCGGCGCGGCGCTCTGTACAGCGGGTCCTCTGTCTGTTTTACTAGGAGAATAAACCACGGGGGGGATTTTCCAAGGAGTCGGGCTCCCAGCGTGGCGCGCGGCCTCGGGGGGGTCCCCCAAAATTCGGGGGGGGGGGGGGCTCAGGGGGGTCCCCCAAAATTTTTTTTTGGGGGGGGGGAGGGGGGAGTTCGGGGGGGGAGGGGGGAGTTCAGGGGGGGTCCCCAAACCCCCCGAACTTTGGGGGTGTGGAAGGGTGGGGGAGGAGCCACGGGGTTGCGTCGCCCCCCAGCCGTGTCCCCGGCGCCGCGTCCGGCCTCTCCTCGACGCCCCCAGTTTGTCGCCGGTTCCCCCCCCGGTTTGTCACTGGTCTTCCTCCGTTTTGTCACCGGTCTCCCCCCGTGACGTCAGAGCCCCCCCCTCATGATGTCAGAGACCCCCCCCCAGGTGACATCATCTGGCACAGGGGGCGTGGGACGAGCTTGGGGGGCTGCAAGGTGGGGGGATACTGGAGGGACTGGGAGACACTGGTTAGATGGGGACTGGTGGGGAGCGCTGGGGATACTGGGAGCAGCTGGGAACTACGGCCTATGGTACCGGGAGTGCTGGGGATGGTGACTGGGGGCACTGGGAGTGCTGGGGACAGGCACTGGTGGTGCTGGGAGTGCTTGGGACAGCCACTGGGAGTACTGGGATGGTGACTGGAGGGCACTGGGAGCAGCTGGGAGCTACAGCCTATGGTACTGGGAGTGCTGGGGATGGTGATCGGGGGCACTGGGAGAGGCATTGGTGGCACTGGGAGTACTGGGGGTGGTGACTGGTGGGCACTGGGAGCACTGCGGACAGGCACTGGTGGTACTGGGGTGCTTGGGACAGTCACTGGGAGTACTGGGATGGTGACTGGTGGCACTGGGAGCGCTGGTGGCCCTGTGACTGGTGTCCCTGTAACTGGTGGCACTGGTGGCACCGGGAGCTCTGGTGTCACTGGTGTCCCTGCAACTGGTGCCCTGTAACCGGTGGCACTGGGAGCCCTCTATCTGGTGGCACTGGTGACCCTGTGACTGGTGGCACTGGGAGCACTGGTGGCACTGGTGTCACTGGTGTCCCTGTAACTGGTGCCACTGGTATCACTGGTGTCCCTGTAACTGGTGTCACTGGTGTCACTGGTGTCACTGATGCCCCTGTAGCTGCTGGCACTGGTGTCACTGGTGTCCCTGTAACTGGTGTCACTGGTGTCCCTGTAACTGGTGGCACTGGTATCACTGGTGTCCCTGTAACTGCTGGCACTGGTGTTACTGGTGTCCCTGTAACTGGTGTCACTGGTGTCCCTGTAACTGGTGGCACTGGTATCACTGGTGTCCCTGTAACTGCTGGCACTGGTGTTACTGGTGTCCCTGTAACTGGTGGCACTGGTGTCACTGGTGCCCCTGTAGCTGCTGGCACTGGTGTCACTGGTGTCCCTGTAACTGGTGGCACTGGTGGCGCTGGTGTCACCGGTGCCCTGTAACTGGCGGTGGTGGTGCCACTGCTCCCACCGGGCCCCGTTCCCAGCAGGCACCGCGGGGGGCGGGGCCTCCCTTCCCAGCACCCCCCGGGGCGGGCCGCGGGGCACGCCAGGAGTTGTAGTCCGGGGGCGGGGAGGGGGCGGGGCCGTGCGCGGCGGCCAATGGGAGCGGCCGGTGCGCGTCTCCCCGCGCTGATTGGCTGGCGGCGGGGCGGGGGGCGGGCACAGCGCGCGGCGGGCGCGGGAGCGGCGGGGAATGAGCGGGGAGCGCGCGCTGCGGCGTGAGCGGGGGGGGGACTGGGGGGGCACTGGGGGGACTGGGGGGGCACTGGGGGGACTGGGGGGTGCTGGGGGTTGTGGGGGGTAATGGGGGTGCTGGGAGCACTGGGAACACTGGGGGGGATGGGGGGTAATGGGGGGATACTGGGAGCACTGGGGGGGTACTGGGGGGGTAATGGGGGGGTGGTGGGGTACTGGGGGATTACTGGGAGGTACTGGGGGTAATGGGGGTGCTGGGGGGTACTGGGGGTACTGGGAGGCAATGGGAGGGATGGGGTGCTGGGGGGTACTGGGAGGTACTGGGGGGTTACTGGGAAGTACTGGGGGTAATGGGGGCGCTGGGGGGTACTGGGGGCACTGGGGTAATGGGGGGTACTGGGAGCACTGGGAGGCAATGGGAGGGATGGGGTGCTGGGGGGTAATGGGGGGGTACTGGGAGGTACTGGGGGGTTACTGGGAAGTACTGGGGGTAATGGGGGTGCTGGGGGGTACTGGGGGCACTGGGGTAATGGGGGGTACTGGGAGCACTGGGAGGCAATGGGGGGATGGGGGTGCTGGGGGGTACTGGGGGTACTGGGAGCACTGGAAGGCAATGGGGGAATGGGGTGATGGGGGTACTGGGGGTAATGGGGGTGCTGGGGGGTACTGGGGGCACTGGGGTAATGGGGGTACTGGGGGTACTGGGAGCACTGGGAGGCAATGGGGGGATGGGGGTGCTGGGGGGTACTGGGGGCACTGGGGTAATGGGGGGGTACTGGGGGTACTGGGAGCACTGGGAGGCAATGGGGGGGATGGGGGTGCTGGGGGGGTACTGGGAGCACTGGAAGGCAATGGGGGGATGGGGTGATGGGGGTACTGGGAGGTAGTGGGGGTAATGGGGGTGCTGGGGAGTACTGGGGGCACTGGGGTAATGGGGGGTACTGGGGGTACTGGGAGCACTGGGAGGCAATGGGGGGATGGGGTGATGAGGGGTACTGGGGGTAACGGGGGTACTGGGAGCACTGGGTGGTAGTAGGAGCACTGGGGGGTGCTGGGGTTACTGGGGCTAGGGGGCTGCTGGGGTAATGGGAGGGGTGCTGGGGGGTTACTGGGGGATGCTGGGGATACTGGGGGGCGCTGGGGGCTTGGGGGGTTGGCACTGGGGGTGCTGGGAGCATGGGGAATAATGGGGGTACTGGGAGCACTGGGAATACTGGGGAGCAATGGGGGTGCTGGGGGTACTGGAGATAATGGGGGGTGCTGGGGGTGTTGGGGGTACTGGGGGCGCTGGGGAGACTGGGAATACTGGGGGATACTGAGGATGATGGGGGACACGGGGGCTGCTGGGGGCACTGGGGATACTGGGGGGCAATGGAAGTAGTGGGGTCACTGGGAGTGCTGGGGATACTGGGAGTACTGGGAGGTACAGAGGGTACTGGAGGAACTGGGGGGCACTGGGGGTACTGGGAGTGCTGAGGGGTGCTGGAGACACTGGGGATACTGGGGGGCAGAGGTACTGGGGATACTGGGAGTGCTGGGTGTAGTGGGAGCACTGGGAATACTGGGGGGTAGTGGGGTACTGGGGCTACTGGGAGCACTGGGGGGTGCTGGGGGGTAATGAGGGAGCTTGGGGGCACTGGAGGAACTGGGGGGCACCGGGGATACTGGGAGCGACGGGAGCACTGGGAGCGCTGGGTATACTGGGAACACGGACTTGGGGCTCACTGTGAGCACTGGGAATACTGGGGGGTAGTGGGGTACTGGGGCTACTGGGAGCACTGGGAGGTGCTGGGGGGTAACGAGGGTGCTTGGGGGCACTGGAGGAACTGGGGGGCACTGGGGATACCGGGAGCGATGGGAGCACTGTGAGCATCGGGTATACTGGGAGCGCTGACTTGGGGCTCACTGGGAGTGCTGGGGATACTGGGGGGTGCTGGGGACATACTGGGAGCGCTGGGGGGTGCTAGGGGGTAACGAGGGGGCTTGGGGGCACTGGAGGAACTGGGGGGCACCGGGGATACTGGGAGCGACGGGAGCACTGGGAGCGCTGGCCTGGGGCTCCCTGCGAGTGCTGGACCGGGAGCACTGGTGTCTGCTGGACCGGGAGCGCTGGTGGCACTGGTGCCAGCCCCCCCCCCCCCCCCCCTCTTCCCCAGAGCTGCAGAAGGCGAAGGAGAAGCTGCGGCGCGGCGGCGGCGGCGGCGGCGCGGAGGAGGCGGCGCTGTGCAACCAGCTGGGAGAGCTCCTGGCCAGCCATGGTGGGTCCCGGGGGGGTGGGGGGTCCCGGTCCCCGGATGGGGGGGTGTCGGTGACCCCGTGCGGTCGCGGCAGGGCGCTACGCGGAGGCGCTGGAGGAGCACCGGCGCGAGCTGCGGCTGCTGGAGGCGGCGGGCGACGGGCTGGGCTGCGCCGTGGCGCACCGCAAGATCGGCGAGCGCCTGGCCGAGCTGGGCAGCTACGAGGCGGCGCTGGAGGTGGGTGCCCCGACCCTGACCCTTGTGGGGGGGGGGGGGGGGGGGCTTCTTTTTTTACGGGGGTGGTCCTGAAGGGTTTGGCTGACCCCGTCCCCGCAGCACCAGCGGCGGCACCTGGAGCTGGCGCGCGCCCTGGGGGACGCGGCGGAGCAGCAGCGCGCCTGGGCCACCATCGGGCGCACGCACATGTTCGTGGCCGAGAGCCGCGGCGGCGGCGGCGGCGGGGAGGAGGAGGAGGAGGAGGGGGAGGAGGTGACGGCGGCGCTGCGCGAGGCCGAGGGCGCCTTCCGCACCAGTTTGGCCATCGTGGAGGAGAAACTGGAGGGTGAGAGGCGGCTGGGGGCCAAGAGGGGCTGGGGGGGGGTGGGGGGGGTGGGGCGCTGCTGGGTGGTGGCGGGGGTGCTGGGGGGTTCCTGAACACATCTGGGGTGGGGTGGGCATGGGGGGTCCTGCTGGGGGTCACTGAACCCGTCTGGGCATGGCTGGGGGGTCCTGGTGGTGGGGGGGGGGGACCCCAATCCTCTGCCACGCCGCGGTGCCGCGGGACCATGGTCTTGCAGTGCCACGCCGGAGCCCCTGGTGTTGGCACGGGGGGCTGGGGGGTCCTCTTGGGGGTCCCCAAACCCATCTGGGCACCGGTTGGGGGGTCCCGGTGGTGGTGGTGGGGGGGTCCTGGTGATGGTGGGGGGACCCGAATCCTTCACTGTGCCGTGGAGCCATGCCCGTGTCCCGTGCCCAGCAGGAGCGGTGCCGCGCTGGAGCCCTGGTGTTGGCTCTGGGGGCCGGGGGCTCCTCCTGGGGGTCCCCGAACCCATCTGGGCACCGGTTGGGGGGTGGGCCCGGTGGGGGGGGGGGACCCCAACCCTTCGCGGCGCCGCGGTGCCACGGCCGTGTCCCGCAGGAGCGGTGCCGCGCCGGGAGCTGGCGGCGATGCGCACGCGGCTCTACCTCAACCTGGGGCTGGTGTACGACAGCCTGCGGGACGCGGGGCGCCGCGGGCGCTACCTGCAGCGCAGCGTCTTCGTGGCGGAGCGGGCGCGCCTGGACGAGGACCTGCAGCGCGCCTACTTCAACCTGGGCGCCATCCACCTGCGGCAGGGCCAGCACCCCCAGGCCCTGCGCTGCCTCCAGCGCGCCCGCGACTGCGCCCGCCGCATGCAGGACAAGGCGTTGGAGAGCGAGTGCTGCAGCAGCACGGCGCAGGTCGGGCTCGGGACCCCCCCCACACCCACACACCTTGTTTTTTAGCCCCTCCCCGGGGTCCGTCCTGGCGTCTTGATGAGGTTGGGGGGGTCCCGGTGTCGTTCCCCCCCCCCACCTCCCCTCCCAGGTCCTGCTGAGCCTCGGAGACTTCGCGGCCGCCAAGCGCTCGCTGAGGACGGCGTACGCGCTGGGCTCGCGGCAGCCCCACCAGCGGCACCTCGTGCGCTCCAACCTGCGCTACGGTGAGCTTGGGGGGTTGGGGGGGGGGGGGCGCACGCACAAGGTGGTGACCCCCCCCCCCCCACCCCGGTCCCGCAGCCACCAAGGTGACGCGGCTGCAGGAGGCGCTGGAGGAGGCGGCGGGCGAGCCGGCGGCGGCGATGGCGCTGTGCGAGCGGCTGGGGGACGTCTTCTCCAGGCACGGGGACTTCAGGAGGGCCCTGGAGCACTACCAGCGGCAGGTGGGGGGGGTACTGGGGGCGCTGGGGGGCGGGGGGGGGGCTGAGGGGGCTGGGGGGCACGGGGGGGGGGCTGGAGGTGTTGGGGATGGTGGGGGTACTGGGGGTACTGGAAGGCACCGGGGATAGCGGGAGCACTGGGAATGCTGGGGGGTGCTGGGGTTACTGGGGGCGCTGGGGGACAATGGGAGCACTGGGGATACTGGGGGTGCAGAGGACACTGGGGGGCACTGGGGGTGCTGGAGGCGTTGGGGATAGTGGGGGTACTGGGGGTACTGGAAGGCGCTGGGGACATCAGGAGCACTGGGAATACTGGGGGGTGCTGGGGGTAATGGGAGTGCTGGGGGGCACTGGGGATACTGGGGGTACTGAGGATATTGGGGGGCACGGGGGGTGCTGGAGGTGTTGGGGATAATGGGAGTGCTGGGGGTACTGGGGGTACTGGGAGGCGCTGGGGATAGTGGGAGCACTGGGAATACCGGGAGGGTGCTGGGAATAACGGGAGCGCTGGGGGTACTGGGGGGTGATGGGGATAATGGGGGGCACTGGGGACAATGGGGCATACTGGGGACAATGGGTGGCGCTGAGGATAATGGGTGCTGGGGGGCACTGGGGATACTGGGAGCACTGGGAATACTGGGGATACCGAGAGGCACTGGGAGTGCTGAGGATACTGGGGATAATGGGGCTCCTGGGGGGCACTGGGGGTACTGGGGATACTGGGGGTGCTGAGGGTACTGGGGGTCACTGGGGGTGCTGGAGGTGCTGGGGATAATGGGAGTACTGGGGGTACTGGAAGGCGCTGGGGATAGTGGGAGCACTGGGAATACCGGGGGGTGCTGGGGATAATGGGAGGAGCGCTGGGGGCACTGGGGACAATGGGGGTGCTGGGGGGCACTGGAGGTACTGGGAGCACTGGGGCAATACTGGGGATAACGAGAGGCACTGGGGATGCTGGAGGTACTGGGAGCACTGGGAATACTGGGGGTAGTGAGGATAACGGGAGTGCTGAGGGTGTTGGGGATAATGGGAGCACTGGAGGTGCTGGGGGGCACTGGGGATCCCGGGGGGCAGTGGGAGGCACTGGGAGCACTGGAGGTACTGGGAGGCGCTAGGGACACCAGGGGGCGCTGGGAGGCACTGGGAGCCCTGGGAATACTGGGAGCACTGGGGATAAAGGGAGTGCTGGGGATAATGGAAGCACTGGAGCTACTGGGAGGCACTGGGAGCACTGGAGGTACTGGGGGGTGCTGGGGACACAGGGGGGTGCTGGGAGGCACTGGGAGCACTGGGAATACTGGGAGCACTGGGGATAAAGGGAGTGCTGGGGATAACGGAAGCACTGGAGCTACTGGGAGGCACTGGGAGCACTGGAGGTACCCAGGGGGGGGGGGCTTTGTCCCCGCTGACCCCCTTGCCCCCCCCCAGCTGAGCTACGCCGAGGCGCTGGGCCGCCCCGCGCCTGAGCTGGCCGCCATCCACGTCTCGCTGGCCACCACCTTCGGCGACCTGCAGGAGCCCGCGCGCGCCGAGCACCACTACCGGCAGGAGCTGGCGCTGCACCGCGGCGACGCCCTGGAGGTGAGCGGGGACCCCCCCAACGGGCACAATTTGGGGGGGTGGGGACCCCTCGCCAGGAAATAAAAGGGCACGGGGCCGGGACCCCCCCAGCTCGCCCCGGAGCCTGACGGGTGGCCGCGTGCAGGAGGGGAGGACGTGGCTGAGCATTGCGCTGGCCAAGGAGGAGGCGGGCGAGCCCCGCGCCGAGCTGGAGGCCTGCCTGGGGACGGCGCTGGAGCGGGCGGAGGCGGCGGGCGAGCTGCGGCTGCAGGTGAGGGCACGGCGGCGAGCGCGGTGCCGAGCCGGTGTCGTGGTGCTGACGCAGTGCCACGGTGCCGACCCGGTGCCGCGGTGCCGACCCGGTGCCAACCCAGTGCTATGGTGCCAACCCGGTGCCGCAGTGCCGTGATGCCGACCTGGTGCCAACCCAGTGCTGTGGTGCCGTGGTGCTGCCACGGTGCCAACCCAGCGCCATGGTGCCGACCCGGTGCTGCAGTGCCGTGGTGCCACGGTGCCGACCCGGTGCCGTGGTGCCAACCTGGTGCCGCAGTGCCGTGGTGCCATAGTGCCGACCCGATGGCACAGTGCCATGGTGCTGACCCAGTGCCACGGTGCCGTGGTGCCGGCCCGGTGCCGCAATGCCGTGGTGCCACGGTGCCAACCCGGTGCCACGGTGCCGACCTGGCTCCATCCCTCCCGCCCCGCAGCGTCAGGTCCTGCGGCACCTCCACGCGCTGCAGCAGCGGGCCGGCAGCGCCGAGGCCGCCGACACCATGGCGAGGCTGCAGGGTCTGCCGGGGGGCGAGGAAGAGGAGGAGGAGGAAGAGCAGGAGAGCAGCGAGGCCCCTGAGGAGGAGAGCGACCTGGAGCTGTCGGAGAGCGGTGAGGGGCGCGCGGGGGTTCCCTGGAGTGCCGAGAGGAGGGGGGACGGGACCCCAAAATGTGGGGGAGGGGGGGAGGGGACCCCCGGGACTCGGAGAGCAGCGGGACCCCCGTGCCCGGCTGCGCCCCCGCTCACAGCCGTGCCGCAGAGGGGGAGGACGACGAGCTCGACGGCTACACCAAGAGCGTCCCCGGCCGCCGGCGCATCTGCAAGGTGAGAGACGGGGTCCTGGCACTGCTCCGCGCCCCCCAGGTGCGGGTCAGGCCCCCCAGGTGCGGGTCAGGGCCCCCCCATGTGTGGGTCAGGGCCCCCCAGGTGTGGGTCAGGCCCCCCAGATGCGGGTCAGGGCCCCCCAGGTGCAGGTCGAGGCCCCCAAGTGTGGGTCAGAGCCCCCCAGGTGTGGGTCAGGGCCCCCAGGTGTGGGTCAGGGCCCCCCACCCAGCCCCCCCAAGCCCCTCGGAGGCCGTATCCCCACCACCCCTCCCTGTGCCCGCAGTGGAACCGCCGCAACGACCGGGGCGAGACCCCGCTGCACCGCGCCTGCATCGAGGGCGACCTGCGGCGGGTGCAGCTCTACCTTAAGCAGGTAAAAGGGTTCGGGGGGAGGGGGGACACACACAACGGGACCCCCCCCGGCACTGGGGACACTTGGTGGGGGCGTGGGCTCGCTCCTGGGGCGCCGCGGTGCCCGGCGGAGCCGTGCCGTGCCGGCCAGGGCGAAAGGATGCTGCTGGGGGGGGGGGGGGGTGACATCCCCATGGATGGTGGCACGCAGTGACCGTCCCCTTGTGTGTCCCCCCCCCCCCCACGCAGGGGCACCCCCTGAACCCCCGCGACTACTGCGGCTGGACCCCGCTGCACGAAGCCTGCAACCACGGGCACCTGGGTGAGCGCCGGGACCCCCCTGCCCTGGGTGGGGGGGGGTGTGGGGGGGGAAAGGGGCCAGATCCTGCCTGACATCCGCCCCCTTTTCCTCCCCCCCCTTTGTGACACCCCCTCAGAGATCGTGCGGCTGCTGCTGGACCGGGGGGCGGCCGTGGACGACGCGGGGGGGCCGGGCTGCGAGGGCATCACCCCCCTGCACGACGCGCTGGGCTGCGGCCACTTCGAGGTGGCCGAGCTGCTGGTGCAGCGCGGGGCCTCGCTGGCCGCCCGGAACGCCAAGGTGAGCACGGGGATGGGGACACGCCGGGGGGTCCCGGGGGCTTCGGGGTGGGGGGGAGGGCACGGTGAGACCCCCCCGGCCTCCCCGCAGGGCCTGACGCCGCTGGGGACGCTGGAGGAGTGGATTGGGCTCTACGGCAAGGAACTGGACCAGGAGACGTGGCAGCGGTGCCGGGCCATGGAGCGCCTGCTCAAGGAGACGGCGGCGGCGGGCGGCGGTGAGCCCGGGGGCCGCTGAGGGGGTTTTGGGGGTCCGGGGTCCGCGCCGCCCCCCCCCGCTGAGGGTCTCTGTGCGCCCCACAGCGCCTGCCGCCCTCCGGGACTCACAGCTCTTCGACGCCGAGCTCTCGGAGCCCCTCATCGCGGGCGGCGAGGACGCGGCGGGGGCGCAGCCGGAGCCGGGGGACCCCGACATGTCCCCGGCCATGTCCCCGCTGCGGCCGGCGCGGAAGCGGCCGCGGGGAGCGGAGGCAGCGGCGCCGGACCCGGCCGCCCCCGCCGGGGGCCAGGCTGAGTACGAAGCCGCCATCCGCGGCCTGGGCAGTGCCAGGTCCCTCCCGGTCCCCATCCTCGTCCCGTCCCCGTCCCCACGGCATCCCCGCGGCCGGCGCTGATCCCGGCCGAGGAGTACGTGGAGGACTGGCTGGAGGACGACCTGGCGGCGGCGGCGGCGCGGGGGGCGCAGAAGCGCTCGCGCCGGGAGCCGGGGGACGGAGTCGGG
>NW_024429154.1:0-9774 GCF_009769625.2 Cygnus olor
ACCTAACACTAACCTTAAACCTTAACCCTAATGGGAACCAGTAACCATAACCACACTGACAGCCCGAACCATAAACGTAACCGTAACCCTAACCCTAACCCAAACACAAACACTAACCCTAACCCAAGCCCTAAAACAAACCCTAACCCTAACCCTAACCGTAACCTAAAACCTAATCCTAACCCAAACCCTAACCTAAACCCTAACCCTAAACCTAACCCAATCCCTAACCCAAACCCTAAACCTAACCCTAACACTAACCCTAACACTAATCCTAACCCGAACTCAAACCCTAACCCTAAACCTAACCCACACCATATCCCAAACCCAAATCCATCACACAAACCCTAACCCCAAACCTAACCCAAACCCTAACCCTAAACCTAGCCCTAACCCAAACCCAAATCCCTAAAACAAAACCTAACCCTAACCCTAAACTAAACACAAACCCTAACCCTAACCCTAACCGTAACCCAAAACCTAATCCTAACCCAAAACCCTAACCTAAAACCTAACGCTAACCCTAACCCAAACCCTAACCCAAAACCTAAACCTAACCCTAACCCAAACCCTAACCCTAACCGTAACCCTAACGTTAACCCTAACCCAAACACAAAACCTAACTGAAATCCTAACCAAATCCCTAACTGAAACCCTAACCAAACCCTAACCCAAACCCTAACCCAAACCCTAAGCCTAACGCTAACCCTAAAACTAAACCAAACCCTAACCGCACCCCAAACCCTAACTCAAACACTAACCCTAACCCTACCACTAACCCAAACCCAAACCCTAACCCTAAACCTAACCCAAATCCCTAAACCAAACCCTAACCCTATCCCTAAACCTAACCCTAACCCAAACCCAAAACCTAATCCTAACCCAAAATCAATTCCCTAACCCAAACCCTAACCCCAAGCCTAACCCTAACCCAAAACCAAACCCTAACCCTAAAACAAACCCTAACTGTAACCGTAACCCAAAACCTAAACCTAAACCAAACCCTAACCTAAACCCAAACCCTAACCCTAACCCAAACCCAAAACCTAAACCAAACCCTAACCAAAACCTAAACCTAACCCTAACCCCAAACCTAACACTAAACCTTAACCCTAACCCTAACCCTAAACCCAATCCACACCCTAACCCTAACCCGAACACTAACCCCAAACCTAACCCTAACCCTAAAACAAACACAAACCCTAACCCAAACCCTAACCCTAATCAAAAACGTAAACAAAACCCTAACCCTAACCCTAACCGAAACCCAAACCCTAACATTAAAGCTAACCCTAACCCAAACCCTAACCCTAACCCTAAACCTAACCCTAACCCAAACCCTAACCCTAAACCTAACCCTAAACCTAACCCTAAACCTAACCCTAAATCCTAAACCTAACCCTAAACCTAACCCAAATCCCTAACCCAAACCCTAACCCTATCCCTAAACCTAACCCTAACCCAAACCCTAAACCTAATCCTAACCGAAAATCAAATCCCTAACCCAAACCCTAACCCCAAGCCTAACCCTAACCCAAAACCAAACCCTAACCCTAAAACAAACACTAACCCTAAAACAAACCCTAACCGTAACCGTAACCCAAAACCTAAACCTAAACCAAACCCTAACCTAAACCCAAACCCTAACCCTGACCCTAACCCAAACCCAAAACCTAAACCAAACCCTAACCCAAAACCTAAACCTAACCCTAAACCCAAACCTAACACTAAACCTTAACCCTAACCCTAAACCTAATCCACACCCTAACCCTAACTCGAACACTAACCCCAAACCTAACCCTAACCCTAAAACAAACACAAACCCTAACCCTAACCAAAAACGTAAACAACACCCTAACCCTAACCCTAACCGAAACCCAAACCCTAACTCTAAACCTAACCCTAACCCGAACCCTAACCCTAACCCGAATCCTAAGCCTAACCCTAAGCCAAACAGAATTCCTAACACTAACCATAACCCTAACCCTAATCCAAAACCTAACCTAAACCCTAACCCTAACACTAACCCTAACCGTAACCCTAACCGTAACCCAAACCCTAACCCAAACCCTAACCCAAACACAAATCCCTAACCCAAACCCTACCCCTAACCCTAACCCTAACACTAACCCAAAACCTAACACCAACCCTAAGCGTAACCCAAACCCTAAGCCTAACGCTAATCCTAACCCTAACCCAAAAGCTAACCGTAACCTAAACCCTAAGTCAAACACTAACCCTAACCCTACCACTAACCCAAACCCAAACCCTAACCATAAACCTAACCCTAACCAAATCCTAACCCTAAACGTAATCCAAATCCTAACCCTAATCCAAACCCTGAGCCTAATCCAAACCCTGAGCCTAACCAAACCCTGAGCCTAAGCCAAACCCTGAGCCTAACCTTAACCCTAACCCTAACCCAAACCCTAACCCCAAACCTAACGCAAACCCTAACCCCAACCCTAATCCTAACCCAAAACCAAACCCTAACCCTAAAACAAACACTAACCCTAACCCTAACCCAAACCCTAACCCTAAACCTATCCCAAAACCAAAACCAACTCCTAACCCTAACACTAACCCTAACCCTAACCCTAAAACTAACGCTACCCCAACCCCTAACCCTAACCCAAAACCAAACCCTATGCCTAAAACAAACCCTAACCCTAACCCAAACCCTAACCCTAACCCAAACCCTAACCCAAACCCTAACCCTAACCCAAACCATAACCCTAACCCAACCCTAACCCTAACCCAAACCCAAATCCCTAAACCCAACCCTAACCCTAACCCTAAACCTAACACTAAACCAAACCCTAAACCCAACCCTAACCGTACCCCAAACCCTAAGTCAAACACTAACCCTACCCCTACCACTAACCCAAACCCAAACCCTAACCATAAACCTAACCCTAACCCAAACCCTAACCCTAAACGTAATCCAAATCCTAACCCTAATCCAAACCCTGAGCCTAACCCAAACCCTAACCCTCAGGCAAACCCTAAGCCTAACCTTAACCCTAACCCTAACCCTAACCCAAATCCGAACCCTCACACAAACCCTAACCCAAACCATACCCAAATCCTAACCCAAACCCAATCCCTACCCCTACCCCTGACCCTAAACCGAACCCAAACCCTAGCCCTAAGCGAAACCCTAACCCTAACCCTAACCCTAACCCAAACAGGATCCCTAAACCAAACCCTAACCCAAACCATAATCCAAAACTTAACCCAAATCCTAAACCTAACGCTAACCCAAACCTAACCCTAACCGTAACCCTAACCCTAACCCTACCCCTACCCCTAACCCTAACCCAAACCCTAACCCTAACCCAAACCCTAACCCTAACCCAAACCCTAAACCTAACCCAAACCCTAAACCTAACCCAAACCCTAACCCAAACCCTAACCCTAACCCTAATCCTAACCCTAACCCAAATCCCTAACGCCACCCCTAACCCTAACCCTAAACCTAAACCCAACACCAACACAAACCCTAAGCCCAACCCAAATCCTAAACCTAACACTAACCCTAACCGTAGCCCTAACCATAAACCAAACCCTAACCCAAACCCTAACCCAAACCCTAACCCAAACCCTAACCCAACCCTAACCCAAACCCTAACCCAAACCCTAACCCAAACCCTAACCCAACCCTAACCCAAACCCTAACCCAACCCTAACCAAACCCTAACCCAAACCCTAACCCAAACCCTAACCCAAACCCTAACCCAAACCCTAACCCAAACCCTAAACCCTAACCGAAACCCTAACCCTAACCCTAACCCTAACCCAAATACCTAAACCCAACCCTAAGCCTAACCCTAAACCTAACACTAAACCAAGCCCTAAACCCAACCCTAACCGTACCCCAAACCCTAAGTCAAACACTAACCCTAACCCTACCACTAACCCAAACCCAAACCCTAACCATAAACCTAACCCTAACCCAAACCCTAAGCCTAACGTAATCCAAATCCTAACCCTAATCCAAACCCTGAGCCTAACCCAAACCCTAACCCTCAGGCAAACCCTAAGCCTAACCTTAACCCTAACCCTAACCCTAACCCTAACCCAAATCCGAACCCTCACACAAACCCTAACCCAAACCATACCCTAACCCTACCCCTGACCCTAAACCGAACCCAAACCCTAACCCTAAGCGAAACCCTAACCCTAACCCTAACCCTACCGCTAACCCTAAACCAAAACCAAACCCTAACCCTAAAACAAACTCTAACCCAAACCCAAAACCTAAACCTAAACCAAACAGTAACCTAAAACGTAACCCTAACCCAAACCCTAACCCTAACCCAAATCCTAACCGAAACCCTAACCCTAACCCTAACACAATCCTTACCCCTACCCCTAACCATAACCCGAACCCAAACCCTAACCCTAACCGAAACCCTAACCCTAACCCTAACCCAAACAGAATCCCTAAACCTAACCCTAACCCTAACCCTAATCCAAAACCTAACCCAAAACCTAAACCTAACACTAACCCTAACCCTAACCGTAACCCTAACCCTAACCCTAACCAAAAGCCTAAACCTACCCCTAACCCTAACCCTACACCTAAACCTAACCCTAACCCTAACCCAAACCCTAACCCTAACCCAAACCCTAAAACAAACGCTAACCCTAAACCTAGCCCTAACTCAAACCCAAATCCCTAAAACAAAACCTAAACCTAACCCTAACCCGAACCCAAACCCTAAACCTAACCCTAACCGTAACCCAAAACCCAAACCTAACCCAAAACCCTAACCTAAAACCTAACGCCAACCCTAACCCAAACTCCAACCCAAAACCTAAACCTAACCCTAACCCAAACACTAACCCTAACCCTAATCCTACCCCTAACCCAAACCCTAACTCTAACCCTAACCCTGAGCCTAACCTAAACCCTAAACTTAACTCTAACCCTAACCATAACCCTAACCCAAATCCAATCCCTAACACTAACCCTAAAATAGACCCTAACCCAAACCCAAATCCGTACCAAAACCTACCACTAACCCTAACCCGAACCCTAGTCCTAAACCTAACACTAACCCAAACCCAAATCCCTAACCCAAACCCTAACCCCAACCCTAACTAAAATCCTAACCCCAAACCTAACCGTAACCCTAACCCTAACCCTAAACCTAACCCTAACCCCCGAAAACCTAACCCAAACCCTAACTGAAACCCTAACCAAATCCCTAACTGAAACCTTAACCAAACCCTAACCCTAAACCTAACTCAAACCCTAACCCCAACCCTAACCCTAACCCAAACCCTAAGTCAAACACTAACCCTAACCCTACAACTAACCCAAACCAAAATCCTAACCATAAACCTAACCCTAAACCAAACTCTAACCCTAAACTTAATCCAAATCCTAACTCTAACCCAAACCCTAAGCCTAAACCAAACCCTAACCCTAAGGCAAACACTAACCCTAACCTTAACCCAAACCCTAACCCTAACCGTAACCCTAACGCTAACCCTAACCCTAACCCTAACCCAAACCCTAAGCCTAAACCTCAACCTAATCCTAACCCTAACCCAAACAGAATCCCTAACCCTAACCCTAACCCTAATCCAAAATGTAACCCAAATCCTAAACCTAACCCTAAACCTAAACCTAACCCTAACCGTAACCCTAACGCTAACCCTAACCCTAACCCAAACCCTAAACCTAACCCTAACCATAACCCTAACCGTAACCCTAATCCTAACCCTAATCCTAACCCTACCACTAACCCTAACCCAAAATCAACCCCTAACCCTAAAACAAACACTAACCCTAACCCAAAACCTGAACCTAAACCAAACACTAACCTAAACCCTAACCCTAACCCAAACCCTAACCCTAACCCTAACCCAATCCTTAGCCCTACCCCTAACCCAAACCAAACCCTAACCCTAACCGAAAACCTAACCCTAACCCTAATCCTAACCCAAACAGAATCCCTAAACCTAACCCTAACCATAACCCTAATACAAAACATAACCCAAATCCTAACCCTAACCGTAACCCTAACCGTAACCCTAACCGTAACCCTAACCGTAACCCTAACCGTAACCCTAACCGTAACCCTAACCGTAACCCTAACCGTAACCCTAACCGTAACCCTAACGGTAAACCTAAACCTAACCCTAACCCTAACCCTAACGCAAATCCGAACCCTCACACAAACCCTAACCCTAACCCTAACCCTACCCCTACCCCTACCCCGAACCCTAACCCTAAACCCGAATACAAACCCTTGCCCTAACCCTACCCCTATCCCTAACCCAAACCCAATCCCTACCCCTACGCATAATCCGAACGCAAACCCTAACCCTAACCCTAACCCTAACCCTAACCCTAATCCAAACCCAACCGCTACCCCTACCCCTACCCCGAACCCGAACCCTAAACCTTACCCTAACCCTAACCCTAAACCTACCCCAAAACCTAGCCCTAACCCTAACCCAAACCCAAACCCTAACCCTAAAACAAACCCTAACCCTAACCCAAAACCTAACCCTAAACCAAACACTAACCCAAACCCTAACCCTAACCCAAACCCTAACCGAAACCCTAACCCTAACCCTAATCCAAATCCGAACCCTCACACAAACCCTAACCCTAACCCTAACCCAAACCCAATCCCTACCCCTAACCCTAACCCGAACGCAAACCCTAACCCTAACACTAACCCTAACCCAATCCCTACCGCTACCCCAAACCCAAACCCTAACCCTAACCAAAACCCTAACCCAAACACTAACCCTAACCTAAACCCTAACCCTAACCCTAACCCAAACAGAATCCCTAAACCTTACCCTAACCCTAATCCAAAACCTAACCCAAATCCTAAACCTAATACTAACCCTAACCCTAACTGTAACCCTAACCCTAACCCTACCTCTACACCTAATCCTACCCCTAACCCTAACCCTAAACCAAAACCAAACCCTAATCCTAAAACAAACCCTAACCTAAACCCTAACCCTAAACCAAACCCTAACCGTAACTCAAACCCTAACCAAAACCCTAACCCTAAACCTAACCCTAACCCTAATCCAAATACGAACCCTCACACAAACCCTAACCCTAACCCTAACCCAATCCCTACCCCTACCCCTACCCCTAACCCGACCCCAAACCCTAACCCTAACCCTAACCCAAACCTAACCCTAACCCTAACCCTAACCCAAATCCGAACCCTCACACAAACCCTAAACCTAACCCAAACCTAATCCCTACCCCTACCCCTACCCCTACCACGAACCCAAACCGAAACCCTAACCCTGACCCTAACCTTAACCCAATCCCTAACCCTATCTGTAACCCTAACCCTAAAGCAAACAGAATCCCTAAACCTTACCCTAACACTAAACCAAATCCAAAACCTAACCCAAATCCTAAACCTAACAATAACCCTAACCGTAACCATAACCCTAACCCTAACCCTAACCCAAACCCTAACTGAAACCCTAACCCTAACACTAACCCAAATCCGAACCCTCACATAAACCCTAACCCTAACCCTAAACCAAACCCAATCCCTACCCCTACCCCTAACCCTAACCCAAACACAAACCCTTGCCCTAACCCTACCACTATCCCTAACCCAAACCCAATCCCTACCCCTACGCCTAATCCGAACCCAAACCCTAACCCAAACCCAAATCCTAACCCTAAACCTAACCCTAACCTAACCCTAACCCTAACCCTAAGGCAAACCCTAACCCTAACCCAAATCCGAACCCTCACACAAACCCTAACCCTACACAAACCCTAACCCAAACCCAATCCCTCCCCTACCCCTAACCCTAACCGTAACCCTAAACGAAACCCTAACCCTACCCCTATACCTAACCCTACCACTAACCCTACCCCTAAACCTAACCCAAAACCTAATCCTAACCCTAACCCAAACCTAACTCTAACCCAACCCTAACCAAAACCCAAACCCTAACCCTAACCCTAACCCCAATCCGAAACCTCACACAAACCCTAACCCTAACCCTAACCCAAACCCAATTCCTACCCCTACACCTACCCCTACCCCGAAACCTAACCCTAACCCTAACCCTAACCCTACCCCTATACCTAACCCTACCCCAAACCCTACCCCTAACCCTAACCCAAAACCTAACCCTAAACCAAACACTAACGTAAACCCTAACCCTAACCGAAACCCTAACCCTAACCCTAACCCTAACCCAAATCCGAAACCTCACACAAACCCTAACCCTAACCCTATCCCGAACCCAATCCCTATCCCTAACGCTACCCCGAAACCTAACCCTAACCCTAACCCTAACCCTACCCCAAACCCTACCCCTAACCCTAACCCAAAACCAAACCCTAACCCTAACCCAAACCCTAACCCTAACCCAAACCCTAACCCTACCCCTAACCCTACCCCGAACGCAAACCCTAACCCTAACCATAACCCTAACCCTAACCCAAACCCAATCCCTACCCTTACCCTACCCCTAACCAAACCAAACCCAAACCCTAACCCTAACCGAAACCCTAACCCTAACCCAAACACTAACCCTAACCTAAACCCTAACCCTAACCCTAATCCAAAACCTAACCCAAATCCTAAACCTAACACTAACCCTAACCGTAACTCTAACCCTAACCATAACCCTAACCCTAACCCTAACCATAACCCTAACCCTAACCCTCACCCTAACCCTCACCCTAACCCTCACCCTAACCCAAACCCTACCCCTAACCCTAACCCAAAACCAAACCCTAACCCTAAAACAAACCCTAACCCTAACCCAAAACCTAACCATAAACCAAACACTAACGTAAACCCTAATCCTAACCCAAACCCAAACCCTAAAACAAACCCTAACCCTAACCCAAAACCTAACCCTAAACCAAACACTAACCTAAACCCTAACCCTAACCCAAACCCTAACTGTAGCCCTAACCCTAACCCTAACCCAAATCCGAACCCTCACATAAACCCTAACCCTAACCCAAACCCAATCCCTACACCTAACCTTACCCCGAAACCTAACCCTAACCCTAACCCTAACCCTACCCCTACCCCTAACCCTACCCCTACCCCTAACCCAAAACCAAACCCTAACCCTAAAACAAACCCTAACCCTAACCCAAAACCTGAACCTAAACCAAACACTAAACTAAACCCTAACCCTAACCCAAACGCTAACCCTAACCCAAACCCTAACCGAAACCCAATCCCTACCCCTAACCCTACCCCGAAAACCTAACCCTAACCCTAACCATAACCCTAACCCTAACCCAAACCCAATGCCTACCCTTACCCCTACCCCTAACCCAAACCCAAACCCAAACCCTAACCCTAACCGAAACCCTAATCCTAACCCAATCCCTACCCCTACCCCTAACCCGACCCCAAACGCTAACCCTACCCCTACCCCCAACCCGAAAACCAAACCCAAACCCTAACCCTAAGCCAAACCCTAACCCTAACCCAAACCCAAAACATAACCCTAACCCAAACCCAAACCCAAACCCTAACCCTAACACTAAACCAAACAGAATCCCTAAACCTAAACCTAATCCAAAACCTAACCCAAATCCTAAACCTAACTGAAATCCTACCCCTAAACCTAACCCTACCCTAACCCTAACCCAAAACCAATCCCTACCCCTACCCATAACCATAAACTGAACACACACCCTAACCCTAACCGAAACCCTAACCCTAACCCTAACCCAAAACCTAACCCAAAACCTAACACTAACCCTAACCCAAAACCAAACCCTAACCCTAA
>NW_024429154.1:9874-11798 GCF_009769625.2 Cygnus olor
TTCAATTGTTGAAGAGTTATTCAGAAATTTGAACAAGAAAAACATGCTTTTTATAGAATATTTCACTTGGGCATCAGCAAAATTTCTGCAATTTCTTAAGAAGTTATTTCAGCCTCCTGTGAAATATTTGTTTGGGTATTGGTCTATTCCATCTTACTAATAAATAAAGTGATGTCTATTTCAAGAAGTCACTGCATGATTTTAGTACTAGTACATTACATCTGTTCTGCAAGCAATGAATCCTGGGTGAAAACATAACCCACATGTTCAGAAAAAAAAAGGAGAAAAAACAGGAGTGTCTGGGCAGAACAATACAGGTATTAATAAACAGGTAATAACAATACCAGCATGAACAAATTCTAAAATTCTGTTGTGCAGTGTCTTATCTTGGGTGGTTGAGATAGTGCTAGACTGAAGGAAAGAGTTTAAATAGGAACTGGAGAATTTAAAATAAAGAAACAAGATGCATCCTTACTAGTCCCTTCTGTTGCTAAGACCATTGTTTGATCTTGTGTTGGTTATATTAAATTCTTCTTGAAGCATTTCTATATGAGCTGAGAACTGCCCCAAAAGCCAAAAAGTAGGTTTTCATACAAGTATTTAAGGAATATTTTTTTCTTTTATGAAATTCTGAGCTGCACGTGTGAAACAAAATCAGATTGAGCTACTAAAATTCTCTGGATGTTGCTCTGCTATGAAAGTCTGCTATACATATGTGTAAGAGGCACAGATACCAAATGTAATGCAGGCTGCAAAGTAAATTTGTAATCAAATTTAAGATTTTTATTTATCTTTTCAAAAGCAAAGGTGTTTTTGAAAGCAGGAAGAAAGACAAGCAATGATGTCAATACACTCCTGAGAACAATGAAAGACCAGTTCTATTTGTCTTAATGGTTAAGAAAAAGTTAACACTTAGAGAAATATTTGTGCCATGGTACTAATGCCATGTAATAAATATTTGTATTATCTTTTAAATATCTGATTGGAGTCCCTCTCTTAAGACTTCCTTGACTTTTTTTTTTTTTTTTTTTAATTTCATTCCTTGATTCCTTGATTTTTCTGTGCTTATAATCAAGAACATCATGATGTTTTTTACAATTGTGAACCTTTTAATTTTTCATTTCCTGGAGCAGACACCATGATATTTGCAAAGGCTGACTTTATAGGATTGAATAAATACACTGAAACACTTGTTGCTGAGGCTCTTCAGCCTCTGGTATATGCAGCTCAGGGATCTTAGTCTTGCAGGAAGCATGTTTTAGACTGAGTGTGCTGAATGAAGCTGTTTTATATGTGTTCTGATGCTTTATGGAGGAAATCATTCCTTAGTGTAACTTTTAGTGTCTAAAAGGGTCTTATTCGAATCATAAACCGGAAGAAATGAGAGAAGAATTCCCTGTCATTAAGTTGAATTCTTGAACTTTCTAATTTATATTGCTACAAAATTATCTGTTTTAAGTAAGGAATTGTTTTTAATATAAGTAGTCTACTTTTAACAAGCTTACTGCATTTTTATGGCTCATATCTCAGGATAAATCTGAAGCATGTTAAAATATTTTATTTCCATGCTTTAAAAGGGCTACAGGCTAGAGAACAAATATTTTGTTTACTAGCTTTTATACATACTATAGTAGTTTATGTCAAAAAAAAAAAAAAAAAAAAAAGAAAAGTGGGAAAATAAGTAACATTTATGCAATTTACTCACTGAACTTGGACGTGTGCCAAGGAGGTCCCTGGAGTATTCCTGAGTACAAGCTGCAAAATTTTAACAGGCCTGTTAATATCATAAATGTTAATAGTTTACATAATGAAAGGCAGTATGCGGATTACATGTGATGAGTGGACATTTTAACCAATTTTAGCAAATAATGGATCTTATTTTGTTTGCCACAAGTTTATTGCTGAGACATGCTTTACTTCCACA
>NW_024429155.1:0-11613 GCF_009769625.2 Cygnus olor
CAGCGGGACCCACGGGGACATCGGGACCCGTGGGGACATGGTGAGCCACGGGGACCCATGGGGACATCAGGACCCGTGGGGACACCGGGACACGTGGGGACACTGGGACCCCTGGGGACACCGGGACCCGTGGGGACACTGGGACACGTGGGGACATCGGGACACGTGGGGACACTGGGACACGTGGGGACACCGGGACACGTGGGGACACTGGGACCTGTGGGGACACTGGGACCTGTGGGGACACCGGGACACGTGGGGACACCGGGACCCGTGGGGACACTGGGACACGTGGGGACATCGGGACACGTGGGGACACTGGGACCTGTGGGGACACCGGGACACGTGGGGACACTGGGACACGTGGGGACACCGGGACACGTGGGGACACTGGGACCTGTGGGGACACCGGGACACGTGGGGACACCGGGACACGTGGGGACACTGGGACACGTGGGGACACCGGGACACGTGGGGACATTGGGACCCCCGGGGACACCAGGACCCATGGGGACACCGGGACCCGCGGGGACCTGGTGGCCGTGGGGCCGTTGACACCCGCAGGGACGCCGCCGGTGACACCGCCACCGCTGTGGGGACCCGCGGGGACGTCGGGGGACGCGGTGGCACCGTGGTGACGTCACGCGGTGTCACGCGACGCGTCCCCTCCAATAAAGGCCGGTGGCCGCTGGCTCCGTGTCCCCATCTGTCCCCAAGGCACCCGGCGGCCATCTTGGGCCACCAGCGGCCATCTTGGCCCCTCCCCCTACCACCAGCGGCCATCTTGGCCCCTCCCCCTACAGTCTCAGCTCCTCCCTCTACCACCAGCAGCCACCTTGGCCCCTCCCCCTACAATCTTGGCCCCTCCCCCTACAATCTTGGCCCCTCCCCCTACACCAGCAGTCATCTTGGCTCCACCCCCTACAATATTGGCCCCTCCTCCTTCAGTCTTGGCTCCTCCCTCTAAACCAGCGGCCATCTTGGCTCCTCCCCCCCCGATCTTGGCTCCTCCCTCTAAACCAGCGGCCATCTTGGCCCCTCCCCCCCCGATCTTGGCTCCTCCCCCTACCCCAGCAGCCACCTTGGCCCCTCCCCCTCCCCTTTTGGCTCCTCCCCCACCGTGTCCCCTCCCCTCCCCCCCAAGCACAGGGCGGGGGCGCTGCCGGCGGCCATCTTCTGCCAACGTCTATATTTATTGGGCGGGGCCCCCCCAAAGCCCCGCCCCCAGGCCCCGCCCCCTCCACAGCCGGGGGCGGGGCCGAGACACAACAACAACTAAAGGTGTGGGGGGGGGGGCGCGGTGGAGAGAGGGGGGAAAGGGGCGGGGCTCGGCGGGTGGGGGCGGGGCCAGGGGGAGCAGGGGGCGTGTCCGGGCGGGGGCCCGCCCCCCCGGGGGGGCGGGGCTAGCGGATGGTGTAGCGCACGTAGGGCACCTCGATGTCGGCGTCGGTGTCGTCGTTGCAGCAGAGCTCGAAGACGAGCGCCTTGACGTGGCGGCCGACCTTCTTCTTGGACACCCGCGCCACGATCTCCGTCATCCTGCGGGGCGGGGGGGGGGGGTACGGGGGGCGGGGGGGGCGTCAGGCACGGGGACGGGTCCCGGTGACCAACGATGGTGGGCGTGGACACGGGGAGCGTCACCCTGTGGGGGCAGGGAGGTGGTTGTGGGGTGGGTGCTGGTCGTGGTGGCCAACGGTGGTGGCCTCGGACACGGGGACTGTCACCCTGTGGGGTATGGGGTGGGTGCTGGTCCCGGTGGCCAACGGTGGTGGCCTTGGACATGGGGACTGTCACCCTAGGGGGTCAGGGACGTGGTTGTGGGGTGGGTGCTGGTCCCGGTGGCCAACGGTGGTGGTCTTGGACACGGGGACTGTCACCCTAGGGGGTCAGGGAGGTGACTATGGGGTGGGTGCTGGTCCCGGTGACCAACGGTGGTGGCTTCAACCACGGGCGCCCTCCGCCCTCAGTCCCCCCCCTTCCCCACGGGTGCCCCCCGCTCTGGTTTCCCACACCCCACAGGTGCCCCCCACCCACAGACGCGCCCCCCCCCCCCACCACCACCACCCATGGGTGCCCTACGGCTGGTCGTGGCGCTCGCGCAGCTTGGCAGCCGGCATGAAGAAGGAGTAGAGCATGGAGACGCCCTGGGACAGCATCGTGATCTCCAGCCGGTGCTCCTTCTGGCGGGGGGGGGGTGACGACACGGGGGGCGTTGGGGGGCGCCAGACCCCCAACTGCCCCCCCAGACCCCCAACTGCCCCCCTAGAGCCCCAATTGCCCCCCCCCAGGCCTTCCAACTACCCCAGTCCCCTGGCACCCAACTGCCCCGCTGACCCTCGGCTGTCCCCCCCGGACCCCCAAGTGCCCCCCCAGACCTCCAAGTGCCCCCCCAGTCCCCTAGGTGCCCCCTCCCCAGCCCCCCAGCTGCCCTCCCAGTGCCCCCCCAGTGCTCCCAGTACCTTGAAGTAGGCGAGGAACTGGCGCAGCGTCATCTCCTGCCCGTCAGGCTGCAGCCCCTGCACCTCGAACCGGTCCCACAGCGTCCACTCCACCTCGTAGTACTGGGGGGCAGACCCACGGCATCGGGGTCAGACCCACGGCATCGGGGGCAGACCCACGGCGGAGCATTGGGATCCACGGGGGGGCAACTGGGAGTCTGGGAAAAGTGGCACTAGGACCCGTGGGGCACCCACAGGGCTATGGGGCAGGGCGCTGTGGGGCACGGCACTATGGGGCAGGGCACTATGGGGCAGGGCGCTGTGGGGCAGAGCCCTATGGGGCAGGGCGCTGTGGGGCAGGGCGCTGTGGGGCAGGACCCTATGGGGCAGGGCGCTGTGGGGCAGAGCCCTATGGGGCAGGGCGCTGTGGGGCAGGGCGCTGTGGGGCAGGGTGCTATGGGGCAGGGCCCTATGGGGCAGGGCGCTGTGGGGCAGAGCCCTATGGGGCAGGGCGCTGTGGGGCAGGGCGCTGTGGGGCAGGGTGCTATGGGGCAGGGCGCTGTGGGGCAGAGCCCTATGGGGCAGGGCGCTGTGGGGCAGGGCGCTGTGGGGCAGAGCCCTATGGGGCAGGGCGCTGTGGGGCAGGGTGCTATGGGGCAGGGCCCTATGGGGCAGGGCGCTGTGGGGCAGGGCCCTATGGGGCAGGGCGCTGTGGGGCAGAGCCCTATGGGGCAGGGCGCTGTGGGGCAGGGCGCTGTGGGGCAGAGCCCTATGGGGCAGGGCGCTGTGGGGCAGGGTGCTATGGGGCAGGACCCTATGGGGCAGGGCGCCGTGGGGCCGGCCCCGTTACCTTGTTGCGGGGACAGGCGAGGGGCTCGGAGAAGCCGACGAAGGGCAGGGCCAGGTTGAGGAAGGCGTTCTTGTAGGAGGCCAGGCGCCGGTGGCCCTGCACCAGCTTGTAGAGCTCGAGGCAGCCCAGCCCCACCACCGCCGCCGTCGTCGTCGCGATGGCCGGGATGATTTTCCCCGCGATCAGCTTGCTCTGCGCCCAACGGGAGGGACGGGGGTGACCCCGCGGCACCCCCCGCCCGTCCGTCCCCCCCCGGCCCCGCCTCTGGAGGCCGTAGGGAGCCTACGGCACCCGGAAGGACCCTATGGCGCCCATAGGGAACCTATAGCACCCATAGGGAACCTATAGCGCCCCTAAGACCCTATAGCACCCGTAGGGACCTCATAGCACCCCTAAGACCCTATAGCACCCATAGGGACCTTATAGCACCCCTAGGGACCTTATAGCACCCGTAGGGAACCTATAGCATCCAAAATGACCCTACAGCACACATAAGGACCCTACAGCACCCCTAAGACCCTATAGCACCCATAGAGACCTTATAGCACCCATAGGGAGTCTATAGCACCTGTAGGAACCCTATAGCACCCATAGAGACCTTATAGCACCCATAGGGAGTCTATAGCACCTGTAGGAACCCTATAGCACCCAAAAGGACCTTATAGCACCCATAGGGACCTTATAGTACCCACAGGGAACCCATAAAGTCTGTAGGAACCTTTATAGCACCCATAGTGACCCTACAGCACCCACGAGAACCCTATGACACCCGTAGGGACCCTACAGCACGCAAAATGACCCTATAGCACCCATAGGGACCTTATAGTACCCACAGGGACCCTATAAACACCCCTAGGGAACCTATAGCACCCATAAGGACCTTATAGAACCCATAGGGGCCTTATAGTACCCACAGGGACCCTATAGCACCCATAAGGACCCTATACCACCCATAGGGATCCTATAGCACCGGTAAGAACCCTATAGCACCCGTAAGACCCTATAGCGCCTGTAAGAACTTATAGCACCCATACAAGCTCTGTAGCACCCATAGGACCCTATAGCACCTGTAGGAACCCTACAGCACGCATAAGACCCTACAGCACCCATAGGGACCCTATAGCACCTGTAGGACCCCCACAGCACCCACAGGACCTCCCAGCACCCATAAGATTCCTTATAGCACCCATAGGACTCCCGCAGCACCCTCAAGACCTCCCAGCACCTCTAAGACTCCTATAGCACCCATAGGACCCCCGCAGCACCCATGGGACCCCCTTGGGTCCCCAGAGCACCCATGGGACCTCCCAGCACCCACAGAACCTCCCAGCACCCATGGGACCCCCACAGCACCCCCAGGACTTCCCAGCACCTCTGAGACCCCTATGGCACCCACAGGACCCCCGCAGCACCCACAGGACCCTTATGGGACCTCCCCCAGCACCCATGGGCCCCCCGCAGCACCCATGGGTGCCCCGCAGCACCCACCTTGTGCCGGTCGGCCGGCGGGATGTCGTAGTTCTCGGCCCGCAGGTTGGAGGCGGCGACGATGAAATCCATGTGGAAGTTGGTGTCGTCGTCCTGGGGGGGGGGCAGCACCCATGGGTGGGGGGTGTGGGGGGGGCACCCATGGGTGCTGGGGGGGCGGGGGAGGGGCGGCACCCACCTTCTCGAAGTCGATGGGGTACATGCGGAAGCCGGGCAGCTCCTCGGGGCTGGGCAGCGAGGCCTTGAGCTCCTCCAGCCGCCCGTCGTCTGCGGGGCCGGGGGGCACCCATGGGATAGCAGCACCCAAGGGTGCCCCCGGAACGCCCGCAGCCACACACCCCCCCCCAGTGCCCCCCCCCCGGGGGTCCCACGCCCGTGGTCTGCTGCCCCGTGGGTGTTACAATGCTGTGACTCCTGGCCCGATGCACCCAGGGGTGCTACAAAGCCGTGGGGCCCTGTCCCGGAGCACCCATGGGTGCTGCTAACCTGGGTCTCCTGTTCCATTGCACCCAGGGGTGCTACAAACCCCATCTCCTAGCCCATAGCACCCATGGGTGCTACAAACCTGTGTCTAGTGCCCCGTAACACCCAAGGGTGCTACAAACCCCCATCTCCTGCCCCACAACGCCCATGGGTGTCACAAAGCTTCACCTCCTGCCCCATAGCACCTATAGGTGCCCCAACCCCTATCTCCAGCCCCACAGCACCCATGGGTGCCCCCCAACCCCATTTTCCCCCCCTCCCCCCTCCCCTCAGTGCCCCCTCCCGCCCCCACGGCCACCCCAAACCCCCCACCCCATAAGCCCTTAACCCCCGCCCCCCGCAGCACCCATGGGTGCCCCCAGGCACCCACCCAGGGCGGCGGCGGCGCTCTGCAGCTCCTGGTCGGAGACGTGGATGCGCACCCCGGCCTTGGGGGCGAAGGGGGGGACGCGGACGTGGCGCAGGAGCTCGGCCACCGCCGCCCGGTCCCGCGAGCCCCCGATGCCGTAGCTCTGGGCGAAGAGGTTGGCGGCCGCCATCACGTAGTCCAGGTGCAGGGGCTGGGGGCACCCAAGGGTGGCCGCGGGTGAGATGGGGCGGGGAAGGGACGGGGGGAGCGGGTGGGGGGGGAGGGAGGCGCCTAAGGGTCATGGGGGGGGGCGCCCAAGGGTTACGGGGTGGCGCCCGATGGGGGGGGGGGTGGCACCCAAGGGAGATGGGTGGCACCCAAGTGTGGTGGATGGCACCCAAGGGTCAAGGGATGGCACCCAAAGGGGATGGGTGGCACCCAAGGGTCATGGGGTGGCACCCAAAGGTCAAGGGATGGCACCCAAGGGTGTTGGGACGGCGCCCAGTGGGGGTGGATGACACCCAAGGGAGATGGGTGGCACCCAAAGGTGGTGGATGGCGCCCAACAGTCATGGGTGGCACCCAAGGGTGATGGGATGGCACCCAAAGGGGGATGGGATGGCACCCAAGGGTGTTGGGATGGCACCCAATGGGGGTGGATGGCACCCAAGGGTGATGGGTGGAACCCAAGGGCGATGGGTGGCACCCAAGAGGGATGGGTGGCACCCAAGGGTGGTGGATGGCACCCAAGGGCGATGGGTTGGCAACCAAAGGTCAAGGGATGGCACCCAAAGGGGGATGGGATGGCACCCAAGGGTGTTGGGACGGCGCCCAATGGGGGTGGATGGCACCCAAGGGTGGTGGATGGCACCCAAAGGTCAAGGGATGGCACCCAAAGGGGGATGGGATGGCACCCAAGGGAGATGGGTGGCACCCAAGGGTGGTGGGTTGGCACCCGAAGGCCAAGGGATGGCACCCAAGGGTGGGGGGGGCGCCACCCAAAGGCCTCGCGATGGCACCCGAAGGTGCCCCCTCCCCCCAGCACCCATGGGTGCCCCCACTCACGTTGTCGGGGTCGAAGACGAGGGGGTGGGGGCAGCGCTTGGGCCCCGACCAGAAGAGGGTCCCCGAGTTGGTCTTCTGCGGGGGCACCAGGGCGTCGGCACCCCGAAACGCCCCAAAACCACCCCAAAACGGCCCCAAACACCCCAAAGCGGCCCCAAACACCCCAAAACGGTCCCAAATGCCCCAAAAGGGCAACCAGGCACCCCGAAACGGCCCCGAATGCCACTAGATGGCCCCAAACAACCCCAAAATGGACCCCACACCCCAAAACAGTCTCCTGGCACCCCAAAATGGCCCCGAATACCCCAAAATGGCCCTTGGGCATCCCAAAACTGCCCTGAACACCCCAAAACGGTCCCAAACACCCCAAAATGGCCCCCAATGCCCCAAAACAACCCCAAGGACCCCAAGATGGCTCCCAGTAACCCAAAATGGTCCCCAGGTGCCCCGAAATGGCCCCAAATAGCCCAAGATGGCCCCTGGGCACCCCAAAATGATCCCAAACACCCCAAAATGGCCCCTGGGCACCCCAAAACAGCCCCCAGGCACAGCAAAATGGCCCCAAACACCCCAAAACACCCCAATGTCCCCAATGACCCCAGTGACCCCGATGTCCCCATTGACCCCAATACCCCCAATGACCCCGATGTCCCCAATGACCCCAGTGACCCCAATACCCCCAATGACTCCGATGTCCCCAATGATCCCAATACCCCCAATGTCCTCAATGACCCCAACGACCCCAATGTCCCCAATGGCCTCAACGACCCCAACGTCCCCAATGACCCCGAAGACCCCAATGACCCTGATGTCCCCATTGACCCCACTGGCCTCAACGACCCCAACGTCCCCGATGACCCCACTGACCCCGCTGCCCCCGTACCTGCCCCAGGGGGAAGTTGTGCAGCAGCTGCCGGATGTTGTTGCTTACCCCAATGTCCCCAACGTCCCCAATGACCCCGATGTCCCCAATGACCCCAACAACCCCCATGTCCCCATTGACCCCAATACCCCCAATGACCCCGATGTCCCCAATGACCTCAATACCCCCAACATCCTCAATGACCCTGATGTCCCCATTGACCCCAATGACCCTGATGTCCCCATTGACCCCAATGGCCTCAACGACCCCAACGTCCCCAATGACCCCGATGACCCCAGTGACCCCGATGGCCCCATTAGCCCCAATGGCCTCAACGACCCCAATGTCCCCGATGACCCCGCTGCCCCCGTACCTGCCCCGGGGGGAAGTTGTGCAGCAGCTGCCGGATGTTGTTGCTTACCCCAATGTCCCCAACGTCCCCAATGACCCCGATGTCCCCAATGTCCCCAATGACCCCCATGTCCCCATTGACCCCAATACCCCCGATGTCCCCAATGACCCCAATACCCCCAACGTCCTCAATGGCCCTGATGTCCCCATTGACCCCAATGGCCTCAACAACCCCAACGTCCCCAATGACCCCGATGACCCCAGTGACCCCGATGTCCCCATTGACCCCAATGACCCCGCTGTCCCCATTGACCTCAATACCCCCAATGACCCTGATGTCCCCAATGACCCCAATGACCCCAATACCCCCAACGTCCTCAATGACCCCGATGACCCCAGTGACCCCGATGTCCCCATTGACCCCAATGGCCTCAACGACCCCAATGCCCCCGATGACCCCGCTGCCCCCGTACCTGCCCCGGGGGGAAGTTGTGCAGCAGCTGCCGGATGTTGTTGCTTACCCCAATGTCCCCAATGACCCCGATGTCCCCAATGACCCTGATGTCCCCATTGACCCCAATGACCCTGATGTCCCCATTGACCCCAATGGCCTCAACGACCCCAACGTCCCCAATGACCCCGATGACCCCAGTGACCCCGATGGCCCCATTGGCCCCAATGGCCTCAACGACCCCAATGCCCCCGATGACCCCGCTGCCCCCGTACCTGCCCCGGGGGGAAGTTGTGCAGCAGCTGCCGGATGTTGTTGCTTACCCCAATGTCCCCAATGACCCCGATGTCCCCAATGACCCCAACAACCCCCATGTCCCCATTGACCCCAATACCCCCAATGACCCCGATGTCCCCAATGACCCCGATGTCCCCAATGACCCCAACAACCCCCATGTCCCCATTGACCCCAATGGCCTCAACGACCCCAACGTCCCCAATGACCCCAGTGACCCCGATGGCCCCATTGGCCCCAATGGCCTCAACGACCCCAATGCCCCCGATGACCCCGCTGCCCCCGTACCTGCCCCGGGGGGAAGTTGTGCAGCAGCTGCCGGATGTTGTTGCTTACCCCAATGTCCCCAACGTCCCCAATGACCCTGATGTCCCCATTGACCCCAATGACCCTGATGTCCCCATTGACCCCAATGGCCTCAACGACCCCAACGTCCCCAATGACCCTGATGACCCCAGTGACCCCGATGGCCCCATTAGCCCCAATGGCCTCAACGACCCCAATGCCCCCGATGACCCCGATGACCCCAGTGACCCCGATGTCCCCATTGACCCCAATGACCCTGATGTCCCCACTGACCCCAATGGCCTCAACGACCCCAACGTCCCCAATGACCCCGATGACCCCAGTGACCCCGATGTCCCCATTGGCCCCAATGGCCTCAACGACCCCAATGCCCCCGATGACCCCGCTGCCCCCGTACCTGCCCCGGGGGGAAGTTGTGCAGCAGCTGCCGGATGTTGTTGCTGTACTGCCGGTGCCAGTGGCGGCAGGCCCAGGCGACGCAGTCGGGCCAGGCGCGGGGCCGCTCCCCCCGCAGGCTGCGCTGCAGCGCCTCCAGCACCTCCAGCGGCTGCGTGCCCGCCAGCCGCAGCGTGCGCTCCACGAAGCGGGGGTCCCTGCGCCGCGGGGGGGGGGCACGGGGGGGACACAGGTGAGGGGGGCACCCGTGGGTGGAGGGGGGAACGGGGGGGGAGCGCAGGGGAGCGGTGCGATGGGGGGGTAATAGGGGGGTAGGGCAATGGGGGGGGCATTGGGGGGTGTAATAGGGGTGGTGCAATGGGGGGGCAATGGGGGGGCAATGGGGGGTGGGTGTAATAGGGGGGTGGTGCAATTGGGGGGCAATGGGGGTGATGCAATAGGGGGGCAATGGGGGGACAATGGGGGAGGCAATAGGGGGGCAATGGGGGGTGTAATAGGGGGGTGGGGCAATGGGGGGGCAATGGGGGGGACAATGGGGGGCAATGGGGGGTGTAATAGGGGCGGTGCAATGGGGGGGCAATGGGGGGGTGTAATAGGGGTGGTGAAAAGGGGGGGCAATGGGGGGGTGTAATAGGGGTGGTGCAATTGGGGGGGGCAATGGGGGAGGCAATGGGGGGGAAATGGGGGCTGTAATAGGGGTGGTGCAAGGGGGGAGGCAATGGGGGGGCAATGGGGGGGTGTAATAGGGGTGGTGCAATGGGGGGGGATGCAATAGGGGGGATGCAATTGGGGGGGTGCGATGGGGGGTGCAGCGGGGCGGTGCACGGGGTGCAGTGCAATGGGGGCGATGCACAGGGTGCAATGCAACGGGGGGGGTGCACGGGGGAATTGGGGGCGCAACGCAGCGGGGGGGCGGCGCGCGGGGTTTTGGGGTGCCGTGGAATTGCGGGGGGGACGCACGGGGCGGGGGGGTGTTGGGGGGGCCGACGCAGCAGGGGGGGGGGAGATGCACGGGGGGGGGGCGGGGCTGCGACACACAGGGGTGCTGCAGGGCAGGGGCAGGGCTGCAATGGGGCGGGGGGGGGGGGGGGAAGGTCCCGCGACGCACCCAGGGGTGCCCCCGCCCCCCCCCCCGCCCCTCCCCCACGCACGTCAGGTACTGGTTGACGTTCTCGGCCGGCTGCTTGAAGAGCCCCTCGAACTCGTCCCGTGCCCACTGCGGGGGGGGGGGGGGGGGGGGGAGACACCCAGGGGGGGTCAGCTGGGGAGGGGTGACCCAAACCAACCCCCCCTAAAATCTCCCACCCCCCCTCCATGTCCCCAAGCAGCCCCCCCAAGGTCCCCAGGGCCACCCAGGTGTCCCCGAACAACCCCCAGGTGTCCCCAAGCCCCCCCATCCCCACCCCCCTCAACGTGTCCCCAAGCCCCCCCCCACGTCCCAACGCCCCCAATGTCCCCGTGTCCCCATGCCCCCCCCGCCCCCAATGTCCCCATACCCCCAATGTCCCTGTTTCCCCCCAAAAGTCCCTGTGTCCCCCCAGTGTCCCCACGCCCCCCGGTGTCCCCCCCGCCCCCAATGTCCCCATACCCCCAATGTCCCCACGTCCCCCCAATGTCCCCACACCCCCCCCCCCCCCCAATGTCCCCATACCCCCTATGTCCCTGTGTCCCCCCAATGTCCCCACGCCCCCCGGTGTCCCCCCCGCCCCCAATGTCCCCATACCCCCAATGTCCCCGTGTCCCCCCAACGTCCCCGTGTCCCCCCAACGTCCCCACGCCCCCCCCCCCCACCCGGCCCACCTGCAGGGTGTGCTCGATGGCGTTGGGGAAGTTCTTGAGGGTGCAGATGGGGATGGCCTTCTCGGGGGGGTCCTGGCTGGAGCTGTAGGACTCGCTGAGGAACGGGACCACCACCTGCACGTTGCCCTTGGTGCCCAGCGTGCCCGACTCCAGCAGCGGCTTGCGGTAGTACACGCAGCGCCGGTCCATATACAGCCCTGCCAAAGGGGGGGGGGGGGGGGGGCGGAGGCTATACGGGGCGGCCCAGGGGCCTGGGGGGCTGCCCCTAATTGATATAGGGCATCCTGATTGATATAAGGCACCCCCCGCCTGATATAGGGCACCCCGACTGGTATAGGGGCATCCTGATTGATATAGGGCATCCTGATTGATATAGGGAACCCCCCCCCGATACAGGGCACCCCGACTGGTATAGGGGCATCCTGATTGATATAGGGAACCCCCCACCTGATATAGGGCACCCCGACCGGTATAGGGGCAC
>NW_024429156.1:0-11480 GCF_009769625.2 Cygnus olor
GGGGGGGAGGTACCTGGTCGGGGTCGCCCCCCCCCGAGGGCGGCGGCGCGTCGCGCCCAATTTTTTAATTTCCGGCTCCACGTTTTCTTGCTGACGGGGTTTTTGAGGCGGGGGCAGTGGAATCGGATCCCAAA
The DNA here is from genome assembly GCF_009769625.2 of Cygnus olor. Taxonomy (NCBI): domain Eukaryota; kingdom Metazoa; phylum Chordata; class Aves; order Anseriformes; family Anatidae; genus Cygnus; species Cygnus olor. Next base: position 135 of record NW_024429156.1, read on the forward strand.
ATATCCTCCGGGGGGAGCGTCCTGTGGGAATTGGAGAGGGGGCAAGGTGAGGTGACGCCACCCCCCCACCCTCATATCCCCCCCCCCCGGTCCCGACTCACTTTGGGGTCCGGGGACGGCGGCCGGAGGTTGGGGACATCGCGGTGGCCCTCGGGGTAGAGCAGGGTGCGGAGCTGCTGGTCCAGGGTGAGGATGGCCGGGGGGGGCACGGGTGTCACCGCCCCGGGGGGGACATCGGGGGCTTGGGGACCCACGACGGCCTGCTCGGGGCCCTTGGGTTCCTCCGGGTCCTGGGGACCAAGCTCGTCGGGTCCCTTGGGTGCGGCACGGTCCCAAGAGGTGGAGGTGGTTGTCCCCGGTTCTTGGGGGACGCTCAGCTCTTGGGGTGCGGTGGGGATTGTCCCCAAACCGTGGGGGACACCCAGCTCTTGGGGTCCGGGGACAATCATCTCCGGGCCCTTGGGTGCGTCCAGGTCCCAAGTGCTGGGGACAATTGTCCCCAAGCCTTGAGGGACACCCAAATCTTGGGGTCCGGTGGCGATTGTCCCCAAGCCTTGAGGGACACCCAACTCTTGGGGTCTGGTGACGATTGTCCCCAGTCCTTGAGGGACACCCAACTCTTGGGGTTCAGGGACAATCATCTCCAGGCCCTTGGGCGCATCCAGGTCTTGGGGTGCGGTGACGATCGTCTTGGCTCCCTTGGGTGCCGCCGGGTCCCATGCGTTGGTGGCAGTTGTCCCCAGTCCTTGAGGGACACCCAGCTCTTGGGGGTGGGTGGCGGTCACCTCCTGTCCCTTGGGTGCATCCTGGTCCCAAGCACTGGTGACAACTGTCCCCGGTCCTTGGGGGACACCCAAGTCATCGCCGTGGGCTTTGGGGACGATTGTCTCTGGTCCCTTGGGTGCATCCTGCTCCCAAGCTCCAGTGACGATTGTCCCCAAGCCTTGAGGGACACCCAACTCTTGGGGTCCCCTGATGACTGTCCCCAAGCCTTGAGGGACACCCGACTCTTGGGGTCCGGTGACGATTGTCCCCAGTCCTTGGAGGACACCCAGCTCTTGGGGTTTGGGGACAATCGCCTCCTGTCCCTTGGGTGCGTCCAGGTCCCAAGCACCAGTGACAATTGCCCCCAACATTTGAGGGTCACCTAGCTCTTGGGGTGCAGTGACGATCATCTCTGGTCCCTTGGGTGCATCGAGGTCCCAAGCATGGGTGGCCATTGTCACCAGGCCTTGGGGGACAGCTGGTTCTTGGGGTGTGGTGACAACCGGCTCCAGCTCCTGGGGTCTTGTGATGATTGTCCCCAACCCTTGGGGGACATCCAGTTCTTGGTGCCCGGTGACTGTCATCTCCGGTCCCCTGGGTGCGTCCAGCTCTTGGGGTCCGGTGACAATTGTCCCCAAGCCTTGAGGGACACCCAGATCTTGGGGTCCGATGGCAATTGTCCCCGGTCCTTGAGGGACACCCAACTCTTGGGTCCCGGTGACGATTGTCCCCAAGCCTTGGGGGACACCCAACTCTTGGGGTCCGGTGATGGCTGTCCCCAGTCCTTGAGGGACACCCAACTCTTGGGGTCCGTTGACACCCAATGGCATGCCCTGCTCCACGGCCGCATCCTGCTCGGTGCGGGACGTCCCCATCGCCCTCCGTCCATGCGGTGGCCCCCCAGGACCTACATGGGGACACCCCCACGAGAAAGGGGACACCCACCAGGGTCATCCGCTGTTGTCCCCGATACGTCGTCCCCTCCCGCCACCCCGTCACCGCTCACCATGGACCTCCCGGTTGCGGATGGTCTGGTTGATGCAGAACCTCCACCGGCCGATGGGGGACGAGTGGGGGACGCTTTCGCCCTGGGGGGGCCCATGGGGCACCTGGGGGTCCGAGGCGGGGGGGCGGAGGAGCCCCTGCGCCTGCACCACGATGGCCTTCAGCTCCTCCACGAACTTCTCCCGCTCAGCCTCCAGCACGAAGTTGTCCTCAACCTGGAGGGGAGGATGCAAAGGATTTTTTTTGGGGGGGGAATTGTTTTTTTTTTTGAGGTATTTTATGAGGTTTTGAGGGGGTTTGGGGAGGTTTTGAGGGATTTGGGGAGGCTTTGAGGAGGTTTGGGGTGGTTCGGGAGGGGTTTGGAAGGGATTTGGGGAGGTTTTGAAGGGGTTTGGGGAGGTTTTGAGAGGTTTGGAGGAGATTTTGAGGAGGTTTGGTGTGCTTTAGGGGAGGTTTGGAAAGGTTTGGGGATGTTTTGAGGGATTTTGGAGAAGTTTGAGAGGGTTTGGGGAGGTTTTGAGGGGGTTTGGGGAGGCTTTGAAGGGTTTGGGGAGGCTTTGAGGGATTTGGGGAGGCTTTGAGGGGTTCTGGGGATTTAGGTGGGATTTTGGGGTGATTTTTGGAGGAAGGTCGAGGGTTTTTTTGGGGTTCCGGGGGGGTCACCATGTAGTCGGCGATGTCCTCGGGGGCGTCCCCGTCGGCATCGAACTTGAAGGTCACCATCTTGCTGTCGTGCGTCTCCAGCTGGCACTCCACCGTGTTGTCCCCCGGGGACGAGACCTAGGGCAGGGGCACGGGCACAGTGCCGGGGTGTCCCCGTGTCCCCCCCGCCCTGTCCCATGTCCCCACACTGACCTGTAGGACGGTGAGCTGGAAGCGGGCGCCCTTGTCCGGCCGTGGGCAGGAGGCTCGGCGCTGCCGGCTGCGGTCGGGTTTGGCGGCGGTGGAGTCGGGGACGCCGGGGACGTCCCGTGGGGTGGCCTCTGTTGGTGGCATCGCTGGGGCTGGTGGCATTGCTGGGGTTGGTGGCATCGCGGTGGTTGGTGGCATCGCTGGGACTGGTGGCATCCCTTGACCTGGTGGCAACGCTTGACCTGATGGCATCCCTGGAGCTGGTGACATCCCTGGGGCTGGTGACATCCCTGGGGCTGGTGAAATCCCTTGACCCGGTGGCATCCCTTGACCTGGTGGCATCTCAGGAGCCAAGTGAATCCCTGGAGCTGGTGACATCCCTGGGGCTGGTGGCAACCCTGGGGCTGGTGGCATCCCTTGACCTGGTGGCATCCCTTGACCCAGTGGCATCTCAGGAGCTGGTAGCATCCCTGGGGCTGATGGCAGTCCTGGGGCTGGTGGCATCCTTGGGACTGGTGGCATCTCAGGAGCCAACTGAATCCCTGGAGCTGGTGACATCCCTGGGGCTGGTGGCATCCCTTGACCCGTTGGCATCCCTTGACCTGGTGGCATCTCAGGAGCCATCTGAATCCCTGGAGCTGGTGGCATCCCTTGACCCGGTGGCATCCCTGGGGCTGGTGGCATCACCAGAGCTTGTGGCATCCCTGTGGCCATCTGTGGCTGCATGCCAGGGACCAGCTGAGATGACATCTCAGGAGCCGGTGGCACCCCTGGGACCGGTGGCATCCCTTGGATCAATGGCATTCCTGGAGCTGGTGACATCCCTGGGGCTGGTGGCACCCCCGGGGCTGGTGGCATCCCTTGACCCGGTGGCATCCCTTGACCTGGTGGCATCCCTGGGGCTGGTGGCATCCCTGGGGCTGGTGGCATCCCTTGACCTGGTGGCATCCCTGGGGCTGGTGGCATCACCAGAGCTTGTGGCATCCCTGGAGCCGGTGGCATCCCCATCACTGTCCCTGGTGCACCGGGAGCCGTCTGGACCCTCGCTGCCCCTGCCACCGGTGTCACTGCTTGGCCAGCGTCCCCCCTGACACCGGTGACGGGGCCACCAGGCCGGCTCTGCCCATCCACGTTGGTGGCCTCCAGCTGGGACGAGGCTGGTGGCACGGGTGGTGGTGGCACTGTGGGGACATCCGGCGCCATCCCCTCCGTGCCAAAGGGGACCTGTGGGACAAGAGGCAGCGGTGGCTTCATTGGCTTCAAGGGGATAAGGTTGAGTCAAGGGGACAAGGTTGGGTCACGGGGACAAGGTTGGGGGACCATGGGTGTCCTCAGGAGCCACCTACCCCCTGGTAGCACCCGGTGGCCTCCGATCCAGCACTGTTCTCCAAGAGGACATCAGCTGTGGACCAAGCAGCGTTGGGCAAATTTTGGGGTCCACCACGATGGGGACAGAGTTGGGGACAATGTGGGGGGGGTCTCTCACCAGTGGCGGGGGTCTGCTGCCGCAGGAGCTGCTGCCGGACGTGCTGGTCCACCTCGGTGTCCTCGCTTTCGGGGACGGTCCCCCGGCCCTCCGCCTGCTTCCTCTCCCGCGTCTTCCTCACCAGCGCCAGGCGGTCCCGGATGGATTTGGCGACGGCTTTGGAGTCGCTCTCATGGAAGAAGCCGGATTTCACCTGGTGGGGGAGAACGGGGAGGCCGTGGGGAGCGGAGCATGGTGGGCTTGGAGTATGATTGGCTTTGGGGGGGTTCTACGCGAGTTTGAGGGGGCAACCGTTGGGTTCCTTGATGATCTTGGAGGTTCATTGACTTTTGGGGGGGTTGGGATGAGTTAGAGGGGTCAACCTTGGAGGTTCATTGACTTTTGGGGGTTCAGGATGACTTAGAGGAGTCAACCACAAGGTTCATTGATGATCTTGGAGGATCATTGCCTTTTAGGGGTTTCAGGATGAGTTATAGGGGTCAACTGTTGGGTTCACAAGCCAGTTGGGAAGATCGTTGATTTTTTTGGGGGGGTTAAGTTGAGTTTCAGGGACCAACCGTAGGGTTCATAGTAAATTTGGAGCTTCAATGACTTTGTGAGGACCTCAGCAACGAATTCGAGAGGTCAACCATGGTGAATTTGGAGGTTCATTGACTTTGTGGGGGTTCAAGATGAGTTAGAGGGGTCAACCATAGGGCTCATAGGTGAACTGGGAGGAGCCCTGATTTGAGGAGCCAACCATCACATTCACAGTGAACTTGGAGGTTCATTGAGTTTTTGGGGTGGTTCAAGAGCCAACCTCAGAGGAGTTTCAGCCTCAGAACCTCATCCCCGCGCCCTGTGCCACTCACCATCTCGTAGGCCACCTCCTCGGGGACATCGGACTCCAGGTTGAAGCTAAACTCGATGGCCTCGTTGTCCTTGTGCTTCCCCTTCAGTTTCTTGGGGTCCTCCACCCAGAGGCGCAGCGCCAGGGAGGAGTCGAGGCCCCCGTCCTCCTCCGCCAGCTCCACCCGCAGCCCCGTGTCCTCCGCGAAGAACGCGTGGTTCAGCAGGTCCCGGATGGAGAGCCTGCGAGCCAAGGCACGGTCAGACACGGGGTGGGCCACGGGGTGGGATACAGGGGGGTCCCCGTGGGTTCCCCGATTCTCCCACCTCTCCGCCTTGTTCTGCCGGATGCAGCCCTCGATGATCTCCTTCACGTCTGGGTCCGTCACCTTGTTGAAGCTGGCTGGCTTGATGCCCTACAAGCGGAGGAACCCCCGGGTGATGCCACCACCGCCACCCCGGTGCAAGGCGTGGGGACGCGCCGCCGCGGCCGAGCACCCACGCTGGTGACTTTGCGGTAGATCTGGGCGGCGTTTTGGCACTCGGAGTAGGGGTACTCGGAGGTGCCCATCTCCAGCATGCACATCCCGAAGGCGTAGACGTCCACCGATTCGTCGTAGCGTTCCTCGTACATCTCCGGCGCCATGAACTCCGGCGTCCCTGGGGGGCAAACGGGCCACCGTCAGCCGTTGACCGTTGGCCAACGGGCGGGCACCGGCACGGCGCGGCTTACCGATGACGCTCTTGGCGAAGGAGGTGCGCATGAGGGTGGCCAAGCCGAGGTCGCCGATCTTGACGGAGCCCGTGGGGCCGGTGATGAAGATGTTGTCGCACTTGAGGTCCCGGTGGATGATAGGCGGGGTGCGGGTGTGGAGGAAGTGGAGACCCTTCAGGATCTGCCGGCACCAGCTCCGCAGCACCTTGGGCTTCATCACCTTGAACCTCTTGAGGTACCTGCAGGCGGGACGGGGCGACTCGTCCTGCTGCGTGCCGCCACCCCGAAGCGCCGCCCTCCCACCGCCGACTCACGTCTTGAGGGTGCCCGACGTCATCAGCTCGGTGACGAGGACGATGCACTTCTTGCCCTTCAGCGTGGACTCCCACGAGTCGTAGAAGCGGACGATGTTGGGGTGCTGCAGCCCCTTCAGCATCTCCGCCTCCTCCTTGAACCTCTGCTGCTCCACCTTGGTCAGCTTGCGGTCCTGGGGAGGGGGCGAGGGGGGGTTATGCCACGGAAAGGGGGGCTCACCATTGGTTTGGGGAGAGGGAAGATGGATTTAAGGCTTTCACAGATTAATTTTGTAAGGTGGTTGAGGAACGCGACAGGGACAACGAGCCAAAGAGCTTAAGTAATGAATTTAGTGGGTAAATGGGCAAACTGAGGCTTTGACGACAAATTTTGGGGGTTATTGGAAGGGTACCTTGTAAATCGGGGTGTCAGCAACGAATTTGAAGAACAAAATGATGGATAAATTGAGAAGTTTGAGGGCTTTGATGAAAGGATCTATGAGTTTTTAGGGCATAATTACAAGGCTGATCGGTGAATTTGGAGATTGTTGACTTTCGGAGGGTTCAAGATGACGTTGAGGGGCCAACTGTAGGGTTCGTTGTTCAATTTGGAGGTTCACTGACCTTGGTGGGGCTCGCTGATGAGTTTTTGGGGCCAACTATAGGTGAATTTGGAGGACTGTTGACTCCAGGGGTGTTTGAGATGAATTTGAGGGGCCACCCGTAGGGTTGATTAGTGAATTTAGAGGTTCGTTGGCTCTGGAGGGATCACTGACGAGGTCGAGGGGCCAAACTTGGGGTTCATCGGTGAACTGGGAGGTTCACTGACTACGGGGGGGTCCCCCTGAGGAATCTGAGGGGCCAACTTCAGAGGTTTGCTGGTTTCGGGGGGCGATTCAAGCGGAGTTTGAGGGGCCAACTGTAGGGTTCATGGTCAATTTGGAGAATCGTTGATTTTAGGGGAGATTTAAGATGAGTTTGAGGGGCCAAATGTAGGGTTCATTGTTCAGTTTGGAGAATTGTTGATTTTGGGGCTGTTCAAGATGATTTTGAGGGACCAACTGTAGGGTTTGTGGCCAATTTTGGAGGTTCCTGGACGTCAGGAGGGGGAGTCAAGATGAATTTGAGGACCCAAACATTGGCTTCATGGGGAAGTCGGAGGATCATTGCCTCCAGCAAAGGTTTCGCTGACAAAGCCACCAAATCAGCGGGCGCATCGTTAACGACGCAACGGCTTAACGAAGGACCAAGGGCATCGGCGACGCCGTGCACCCAACCGTGTCCCCCCCCCGCACCTGGCCACCCCGCGGGACCTCACCTGGAGCTCGCACCAGGCCACCTCCACCCAGGTGTCGGTGTCGAAGCCCTTGAAAACCGTCTTGAAGGCCCCCCGGCCCAGCTCGATGTCGAACTTGAGGAAGCGGCCGCCGGGCGAGGTGGCCACGGCCTTCATCTCCGCCTCCTCCTCGATCTCCTGCTTGGCCTTCTCCCGGCCGCCGGCGTCGCCGCGGCCGTCGGACGGGGACGCCCGCTCGTCCTCCACCATCTCCACGCTCTTCCGGACGAACCGCGTCTTCTCCGGCGCGTTGGGGGGCTCCTCCAGGGGGGTCCCGTGGGGCTTCTCGGGGTCCCCGGTGCTGCCGGGGTCCCCCGAGTCGGTGGCCATGGTGGCCCCAAGGCGGTGCCTACGTCGCGGCGGGGACGTCCCCGATGGGGACAGCGATGAGTTGAGGTGGCCCCCCCAGTCCGAAATGTGATGGTTGAGCAGAGGGGGTGTCCCCGAGGGTGACAACAATGAGTTGGGTGCCCCCCCAAAGGTGGTGGGCGCACGGAGGGGTGTCCCCAAAGGGGACAGCAATGAGTTCAGGTGTTGCTCCCCGCCCCCACCAGAAGGGATGTCCCCAAGGGGTGACAACGATGAACCAAGGTGTCCCCAACGGTGACGGTGATGACCAGGGGTGTCCCCCCCCCGAAAGAAGGATGTCCCCCCCCCGAAAGAAGGATGTCCCCAGTAGTGCCCATGATGAGTTGATGTGTGTCGTCCCCCCCCCCAAAAAAAAAAAGGAGAAATGTCCTGAGGGGTAACAATGATGAGTTGGGGTGTCCCCCCCTCAAAAGGATGTCCCCAGCGGTGACAATAATGATTTGGGACGCCCCCCCCCCCCAAGAGAAGGATGTCCCCAAGGGTGACAATGATGAGCTGTGATGCCCCCTCCCCCAAAAGAAGGATGCCCCCAAGGATGACAATGATGACCAAGGATGCCCCCCCCCCCTCAAAGAAAGATGTCCCCAAGGGTGACAGTGATGACCAAGGATGCCCCCAAGGATGACAATGATGACCAAGGATGCCCCCCCCCAAAGAAAGATGTCCCCAAGGGTGACAGTGATGACCAGAAATGTCCCCCCCAAAAGAAGGATGCCCCCAAGGGTGACAACGATGAGTTGGGATGCCCCCCCTCAAAGAAAGATGTCCCCAAGGGTGACAGTGATGACCAAGGATGCCCCCCCCCCTCAAAGAAAGATGTCCCCAAGGGTGACAGTGATGACCAGAGATGCCCCCCCCCAAAAAAAGGATGTCCTCAAAGGTGACAATGATGATTTGGGATGTCCCCCCCCCAAAGAAAGCTGTCCCCAAGGATGACAACGATGACCACGGATGCCCCCCCCCCTCCCCCCCAGCAGGATGTCCCCAGTGGTGACGATGACGACCAGGCCCCCCCCCCCAGCGGTGGCCGTGCCGGGGGGGCCATGCCGGGGGGGTCACCTGGCGTTGCGGCGTCCAGCGGTGACCTGCCGGTGCGTGGCTGGGGGGGGGGGGGGGGATGTTAATGAGGGTGACTTAACGAGGGTTAATTGGGGTGAAGGTGGGGGGGGCGAGGCCTGGTTTCCCCCCCCCCCCCAGTGCTCCCCGCAGTCCAGGGTGGGGGTGGGAACGTGTCCCCCCCCTCACAGGCCGGCTGCCCGCTTCCTGCCGGGGGAACGCTTCCGGGGCACGGGGATGGGAAGGGGGGGAGCCCCCCCACGCTGCTCTATAGGGGATGCCAGAGGGACCCCCCCCCCCAGAGACCCCCTATAGCCTCTGGGCACCCCCACAGCCCCCCCCCGCCCCCCCCAAAGACCCTGTGCACCCCCACAGCCCCCCCATAGACCCCGTGTGTCCCCATAGCCCCCCCCAGCCCCCTATAGACCTCCTATGGACACTCGGCGTCCCCGTAGACTCCTATAGCCCCCCCACGGCCCCCTATAGACCCTGTGCACCCACATAGACCCCCCCCCCGGCACCTCCTATAGCCACCGTGTGCTCCCCTATACCCTCCCCCAGCCCCTGCACATCCCTGTAGCCCCTATAGCCCCTATAGTCACTGTGCAGCCCTGTATCACCCCAGCATGCCCCTATAGCCCCCCTATAGCCCCCCATAGCCCCTGTGCATCCCTGTAGCCCCTGGATACCCCCTATGGCCCCCTATAGCCCCCGTGCACCCACACAGATCCCCACCGCCTATAGCCCCTGTGCACCCCCTAGAGGCCCCATAGGTGCTATAGCGCTTGTGTACCTACTATACCCCCCATAGTACATATATCCCCTATAGAACCTATACCTTGTATAGCTCCTATGCACAAACTATAGAACCCATAGCTCCTATAGTGCCTGTGCCCTTCCTGTACCACCTACAGAACCTCTACCCCCATAGAACCTATAGACCCTGTAGCCCCTATAGCCCCCAGGCGCCCACTATCCCCCCATAGAACCCATAGCCCCTCTGTACCCTGTATATCCCCTATAGAATCTACAGCCCCTACAGCCCCTCTGCGCCCTTATATAGCCCCTATAGAACCTATGCCCCCTGCGCACCCCTATATCCTGTAGAGAACCTACAGCCCCTTTAACCCCTAGAGAACCTATAGCCTCTTTGCACCCCTATAAACCCGCTACAGCCCCTATAACTCCTACAGTCTGTCTGTACTCCTATATACCCCCTATAACCCCTATACTCCCCATAGTACCTATAGCCCCTATAGAACCTATAGCCCCTATAAGTCCTACACTCCCTCTGTACCCCTATATAACCTACAGCCCCTACACCTCCCATAGCCCCTATAGCCCCCTGCACCCCTATACCCCCATATAGAACCTATAGCCCATGTACCTCCTATAGACCTATAGCTCATATAGAACCTATGGCCCCTACAGCCCCTCTATACTCCCTATACCCCCTACAGAAACTATAGACCCTATACCTCCTATAGAACCTACAGCTCCTATAGCCCCAAATAGCCCTTCTGTACCCCTATATACCCACCATAGCCCCTGTAGAACCTACACAACCTATAGTCCCTATACTCCCTACAGCCCCTCTGTACCCCCTATAGTCCCTATAGAACCTACCGCCCTTATAGTCCCCCTGTACCCCTATATACTCCGTGTAGCCCCTGTAGAACCTACAGTCCCCAGGGAACCTATAGAACCTACAGCCCCTCCGTGCCCCTGTATACCCCCTATAGAATCTATAGACCCTATACCTCCTATAGAACCTATAGCTCCTACAGATCCTATAGCCCCTACAGCCCCTCTGTAACCCTATATGCCCCCTATAGCCCCTATAGAACCTATAGCCCCTATGGAATCTATAGCTTTTGTAGCTCCTATAGCCCCTCCGTGCCCCTATATACCCCCTATACCCCCTATAGAATCTGCAGACCCTATACCTCCTACCGAACCTATAGATCCCACAGATCCAATAGCCCCTACAGCCCCTCTGTGCCCCTATATACCCCCTACAGCCCCTATAGAACCTACAGAGCCTACACCTCCCATAGCTCCTACAGCCCCTATATAGCCCCTATAGAACCTATACCCCCCCGCCCCCCCCCACCCCCCATAGAACCCCCACCCCTTATACCCCCCCCCGCCCCCCCAACCTCTCCCCCCCCCCCGCTCACCGGGGTCACGTGCCGCCCCCGCGCGGGCGCTGCCGGGAGCTGTAGTCCGCCCCGACCGCCGCCATCTTGCGCCGGGCCCCGCCCCCCCTCCCCCCTCCCCTCCCCCCCCGTTCCCCGATCGATCGCTCCGCGCTCGGCTAGCCGGGTCTAGCCACCCCCCGTCGCCGCCCGGGCCCGATCGATAGCTCGGCGCTCGGCCTGCCAGGCCCGATCGGCAGCTCGGCGCTCGGCTCGCCGCGCCTGGCCCGTTGGCTCTGCCGGGGGGCCCGATCGGCGGCTCGGCGCTCGACTCGTCGGGCCTGGCGGCGGGCGGCCATGGCGGCGGGTGGCGGCGCGGCGCTGTTCGCGGAGGGGGTGCGCGCCGTGCTGGGGGGATGGGCCGCGCTGCAGGTGGGCGGGGCCTCGGGGGGGCGGGGCCCGAGGGTGGGCGGGGCCTGAGGGGGCTGGGGGGAGAGGGGAGG
>NW_024429157.1:0-11143 GCF_009769625.2 Cygnus olor
AGCTTGTTCCAGTGTCCAACTACCCTTTTGGTGAAGAACCTCTTCCTGATGTCAAGCTTAAACTGCCCCTGCCTCAGTTTAACAGCGTTCCTGTGGGTCCTGTCACTGGTGATAATGGAGAATAGGTCACCTGCCTCTCCATTGCCCCTCACGAGGAAGTTGTAGACTGTGATGAGGTCTCCCCTCAGCCTCCTCTTCTCCAGGCTGAACAGGCCAACTGACCTCAGGAGCTCCTCATACGTCTTCCCCTCTAGGCCCTTCACCATCTTCATTGCCCTCCTCTGGACACTCTCCAACAGTTTTACATCCTTTGTGTACTGTGCCCAGAACGGCACACAGTACTCAAAGTGAGACCGCACCAGCACAGAGTAGACTGGGACAATCACTTCCCTCGACCAACTAGCAATGCCATGCTTGATGCATTCCAGGATACGGTTGGCCCTCCTCGCTGCCAGGGCACACTGCTGGCTCATATTCATCTTGCTGTCAACCACAACCCCCAGATCCCTCTCTGCGGGGCTGCTCTCCAGCGTCTTGTCGCCCAGTCTGTACGTATAGCCAGGGTTGCCCCATCCCAGGTGCAGGACGCAGCAATTGCTTTAGTTAAACTTCATGCGGTTGGTGATCGCCCAGCTCACCAATCTGTCCAGATCTCTCTGCAAGGCCTTTCCACCCTCATCCGAATTCACAACTCCTCCAAGTTTGGTGTTGTTGGCAAATTTTCTCAGAACACCTTCTAGTCCTACATCCAAATTGTTTATGAAAACATTGAAGAGGACTGGCCCTAAAATGGAGCCTTGAGGAACCCCACTAGTGACCATCTGCCATCCTGATGTGGCCCCATTTACCACAATCCTCTGAGCCCTGCCCTTCAGCCAATTGCTCACTCATCGTATGATGTTTTTGTTTAGTTGTATGCTGGACATTTTGTCCAGTAGGATTCTATGGGAAACCATGTCAAAAGCCTTGCTGAAGTCCAAAAAGATCACATCTGCTGCTTTCCCTTGGTCAACTAGATGGGTGATCTTATCCTAAAAGGAAATCAGATTTGTTAAGCAAGACCTACCCCTCACGAACCCGTGTTGGCTGGGACCAATGACTGCATTGTCCCACAGATGTGCTTCAATAACTTCAAGGTTCACCTTCTCCATAATTTTACCAGGCTCTGACGTGAGACTGACAGGCCTGTAATTGCTAGGGTCTTCTTTCTTACCCTTCTTGAAAATTGGCACAACATTTGCCAGCTTCCAGTGCAATGGGACCTCTCCAGATTCCCAAGATCATTGAAAAATAATTGAGAGAGGTCCCACAATGATGTCAGCCAGCTCTTTAAGCACCCTGGGATGAATCCCATCCAGACCCATGGACTTGTATGGATCCAGGTGGAGCAGCAAATCCCGCATACGTTCAGGGTCGGTTGGGAGTTTGTCATTCCCACCGTCATGGTCCTCCAGCTCCAGGCACCCTGCGTCCTGAAGCCCATCATCAGTGTTGAAGACAGAGGTGAAGAAGGTGTTAAACGTCTCTGCTTTTCCTATGTCATTGTCTGTGAGGAGACCTTCCCTATCTAGTAGCGGACCTATGTTTTCTTTGGTTCTCCTTTTTCTGTTCACATACCTAAAAAAACTTTTTTATTGTCTCCCACAGACATGGCCAGCTTCAACTCTAGTTGGGCTTTGGCCACACGAATTTTCTCCCTACAAACACGAACAGCATCCCTGTATTCCTTCCACGTTGCCTGACCCTCCTTCCAGCAGCCTTACACTTTCTCTTTTTTGCCTAAGCTCCAGTAGAAGATCCCTGGTCAGCCAGGCCCCTTCAGCCCCGCCTGCCTGACTTCCGATGTTTTGGAATTGCCTAATCTTGTGCTTTTAGGAGGCAGTGCTTAAAGATGGACCAGCACTGATGGATGCCAATGCCTTCAAAAGCAGTTTCCCAGGGGACCTTGCTGACTAGTTCCTGAGCAGCCTGAAGTCTGCTTTCCCCATATTCAGGGCTGATGTTTTGGTGGCTGTTTTCCTTCTGTCACCATAAATTCTAAACTCAACCACTTCATGGTCACTATGACTGAGACGGCTGCTATTTGGCACGTCTCCCACAAGACGCTCTCTCTTCTCCAGCAACAGATCTAGGAGGGCACCTTTCCTAGTTGGCTCCCTTAGCACCTGCACCAAGAAGTTATCATCTAGGTGCTTTATGAACCTCCTGGACTTGCTCGTGTCAGCCATGTGGTGATCCCAGTTGACATCTGGCAAGTTGAAATCCCCCATTAGGACAAGGGGAGTTGATCTCGAGGCATCTCTTAGTTCTGCAAAGAATAATTCATTGGCATTGTCGTCCTGGCCAGGTGGTCTGTAATAGACTCCCAAAATGACATCCCCTTTATTTGTTCGTCCCTTAATCCTTACACACGTCCCTTAATCCTTACCACCTTGGTCTGTTTAGCAGACTGTTTTCTGTTTGTTTGTTTGTTTGTTTGTTTGTTTTGTTTTAATGTTAGACTTGGCAGTGCTAGGTTAATGGTTGTACTTCATGATCTTAGGGGTCTTTTCCAACAAGAATGAGTCTATGATTCTATGATTTGTGTTCCAAATTTCTCTCATAATATCATAGAACAGTTGAATTTAGAAAGGTGCCTCTTGATGTTATGAAATCCTACATCCCTGCTCAAGCGGGTCACCTAAAATAGGTTTACTAGGACAATGTCCAGACAGCTTTTTAAGTTCTCCAGTAAAGGAGACTCCACAACCTCCCTGGGCAACCTATTCCAGTGTTCAGTCAATGTCATGGTGAGAAAGTGTTTCCTTATGTTCAGACAGAAATTCTTGTGTTCCAGTTTGTGCCCATTGGCTCTTTTCCTTGCACCAGAAACCACTTAAAAGAGCCTGGCTCCATCATCTTTGCACCCTCCTTTCAGGTATTTATATACATTAATAAGGTAATAATTAATAAGGTAACAATTGGGTATTTAATAAGGTAATTAATAAGGTAATAATTGGTAAGGCCCAGCTCACCTAGGCCTTCTGTTCTCTAGGCTAAAGAGTCACAAGTCTCTCAGTTTGTCCTCTGATGACAGATACTCCAGTCACTTCATCATCCTAGTGGCCCTTTGCTAGAATCTCTCCAGTACATATCTCTTGTATTGGGGAGTCTGGAATTGGACACAGTATTGCAGGTATGGCCTCACCAGTGCTCAGTAGGTGGGAAGGATTAACTCCCTTGACCTGCTGACAATGGTTTGCCAAATGCAGCCAGGATTTTATTAGCTCTCTTAGTGGAAAGGGCACAATGCTAGTTCATGTTCAATTTGGTGTCCACCAGAATTCTCAGGTCCTTTTCTGCCAGGCTGTTTCCCAGCTGGTTGGTTCCCTGCATGTGCTGATGCATGGGACTTTTCCTCCAGAGGTGCAGGACTTTGCACTTTTTGTTGAACTTCATGAGGTTCCTGTCAGCCCATTTGTCCAGCCTGTAAAGGTCATAGTGTTTGGGAGTGCAACCCTCTGGTGAATCAGCTACACGTCCTAGTTTTGTGTCATCAGCAAATTTCCCAAGGGAACACTCTGCCCTACCATCCACATTATTAATAAACAGGGCTGAACACAGAAATAACTGATGGGGTACACCTTTGGATACAGGCCTCCAATGAGATTTCAGCACTCCTGCTGGAATCAAACTGGCTGATAACTTTATCAGGATGCAGTACTTAAAATTTAAAGTAAGTAAATAGACCCTAAATAGCATTCAGGAGAAGCAAAGACTAATTGTTCCATGTCCTAAGACCTGGTTTAATCCTATGCCATGAGTTTTGTCATCAGAACTTGCAAACAACATGAGTTTAAAGCTAAAATATATCTATACAGATGGGTGCAAAGACAACAGAGTTGCTTCTCTACTGTCCCGGATGGACAGCACCTCTTGTATATGAACTGCATAAGCTCTGAGAGGAAGACAGAGATCTTACCTGCAACCTGTGCCTCTAAATGCTGTGAGTCTGTTAGGCTTTTCCTAAATCTACCTCACAACATGAGGTAGAAGATTTTCCTGTCTTTTTATCCTAATGTAGACAAGTCCCTAGTATACTGCAAATAAAGGGTCTGCTAATTAGCGCTGCCCTGATTTAGGCAAAGAGAAATGTGGAAAAAGAATGAATTATCCTGAATGCTCAGGAACCTACCAGTTTGCCACTGAGGATATGCTACATATATATATATATACATATATATATATATATATATAACTATTGTTTAAGTTAATACTTCTTCTCTCACTGCAAGATAACCTCTGCAGCTGACTCTTTAAAATTTGTTCTGAACATACTTACACTATTGAACTCAGCGGGACACTAGGGCAAGGTGAGAATTCTGTGGGAGTTCTGGTTTGAATTAGGGCTGCACCTTCAGTGCATTGGGTGTCAGATGCATCAGCATGTCCTAATGACAGTTGTGTACGAGATTAGTTGACATTTGAATTATAGTCCTGGAGAAAGTTAAGCATTGACTTAAAATATTGAGTAGGCAAATCAGTATATGGATATATAGGCCAACAGAACACATTTTGCAGGTAGAATTTACGAATCATAGGAGCTGTTAGAGAAAAGAAGCCTGTGGACTGTGAAATACAAAAAATAATACTGAAGAGGTGGAGAAGCATCCCTTCAGAACCCTATAATGACAGAAATCTCACATTTGTGAGGCCCTCCATCTCTGACATGGAGAATAGATAAACAACATAGTTCTGTTAAATCAGATTTTCTGTTCCTTTGAGTTAAACTTTCCTGATTCAAGGGAATCTTCCAGTGATTCAGCAGGCACTGTATACCACATATATTATATGAAAACATTCATCTTCTGCTTCAGGTGAAATGTTTTCATCATCCAGGCTTCTTTTTCCATCTTTTGCCCTTTCAAACTTGGAAAAAGTTGCATACCTCCTGGAAGTAGTTAAAAACTTTGGTTTATATTCATGCAGGTCAAGGAACAAAACTCTCTTCAACTGGTTGAAACCAATTCATATTAAGTAACTCTCTAAGGTCACCAAATATTCCAGTTCAAAATTTCCTTCTTGCCTTGCTTTTCTCCCAGATAATGAAAGACACTAGTGCCAAGCTAAAACAATGTTGCTACCTCATATAATATATATATATGTATATATGAGGCTGTCTTTTGTTAATTATCTTTCTTTGATAAAGTAACGTGTCAAGAATAATTTTAATACCCTATTAAACTGATGGAAGTAGGGTGGGAAGAAATTTTGTTTGCAAAGTTTGTGCCTTCTTATTCTGTAAAGATTTTTCTGAGCTTGTTGATCTTCCATTTATATTATTTGTTTCTTTAGAGTCTTGTGAAATAATAATTTTCTGCTATTTAATAATAAATGAAGTAAGTATGTGCTTATAGGTAAGTAAAATCCTTGCCTGTCAAAATAGACATCTCACATTGCTATTAATTTCTCCCTTACGAATGTTAAAAGGGAGGCAAGGTCAAAATATAAACTATACTAGAATAATGTTAGCCACTGCAGATATCATCAACAAAGTTTATATCAAAAACCTTTCTCTGTCTTCCTTTTGAAATAAATAAATAAATAAATAAATCCAGGTATGTAATTAAACATTTGAACTCTACGATGCTTCTGTAGGCATATATAAGTAGAAATTTTGCCATAACATGACTGAATATTTTACATCTCCTCTGACAAAGTTCTTCAAAAAACCTGAAACACAAAAGAAAAATGTAACCTTTGCTTCTGTAATATCTTATTTATAGATATTACAGATTTTTATATATATATATATAAGAATAAAGTTAAACTTTTAGCCATTTTGCAGTATACTTCTAGCAATTATGAGATCAGAACAATCACACAAAATCTTCTTTACTTGTTTAAAAACATTCATTTTGTAGTCAGGCAGAGAAGTATGGCCAGCTGGGTCCCATTGGCAAGAAATTTTAACTCAACAAAAACACTTCCAAGGAATAAATTAATTCTGTTTCTACATCCAGTCAAACTTCATGATTTCAGTTTCAGTACTCTTAAATTTTAGAGAGGAAAAATCCTGTGTTCATTTTCCTTGACTCCTAAAGTGTACACGTATTAAGTGTACATATAAAGTGTACATAAAATATTCAGATATAACAGAGTTCCATAGTTTTTTTTTTTTTTTTTTTTTTTTTTTTTTTTTTTTTTTTATGTATTCTTGAAAAGATGTCAAATATCTGATATTTAATGACTTTTTTTTTGTTATGTATATTACTTATTTGATAGTACTGAGCAAAAATCTAATGACTAATGAGCTAAAAATGGAAAACAAATTTTTTCTACTGAATTCAAAACATCAAGATAATTTATTTATTTCTGGTATTTAAGAAATAAATATACATCATTTTAATCCTAATAACAGAAGTTTTGAAATTCATTCTCTTATCTTAAATGTATCTTACAGAATCACAGAATGGTTAAGATTGGTTAAAATTGGGAGGGACCTCTGGATCTCCTGCTCAAGCAGGGACACCCAGAGCAGGTTGCCCAGGACCACGTACAGATGGCTTTTGAAGATCTCCAAGGAGGGAGATTCTACAGTCTCTCTGGGCAAGCTGTTCCAGTGCTACATCACCCTTCACATTACCCTGCACAGTAAAGAAGAATTTGTACATGCACTTGGCCTAAAGAATAGTGGGCAGGAAGTAGCTCTTTCAAGTCTTTCTGCAGATTTTCCATTGCAGACTTTTTCTTCAGTTAGCCAGACAGCCCAATGCTGGTGGTGTTTAACATGAGTAGCACATATAGAATCAAGGTTTTAACTGAAGGTCTAGTGGCCTCAGACATAATGTTTTTTCATAGGCTTGTACATTTTCTGTGTAAATTGTAGTAATTATCCTTTAAAAATGAACCATTTAAAATTTAGAATTAATATAAATTATTACCACTTATAATATTTATTTGTTGCTTTGTTTCTGTAGCCCTCACGCCTTATTACCTATAGTTTCTAGACAGTCATGTTGTTCCCCATGTTGTAACTCATGGACTTCAGGATTGTGTTCTACCTTGTTCTCATTCACAGAGAGTTCAGGAAAAGCTTCTCTGCAATTGACTCCCCAGGAGCATTGGTTAATTTCTGGTAAATAGCCTTGAAAATGACAACTGACAATAAAAATTAGTAATCAAAAATGAACACTCCTTATTGACATTGATTTTCAATAAAAACAAGTACTGTCTTCTACCAAAACAATAAATAGACAAATAAACAAAACAAAACAAAACAAACAAACAACCTAATCCACGAACATCCACAACCATCATTTGGAATACGTTATTTCCTCTATCTGTATTAGAGCTAAATAGGAGCTCACAATCTTCCTATTCTTTCTCCATTAGATAGTTCTAATTCACTATGACAAAAGGATGCTCTGTTACTTAGTATTAGGCAATAGTATTCTGCAGCCACATACTGTAATGGTTAAGAAAGATTTTGTATCCAAATATATTGAACCCTCTAGGCTTAGGTTACATGGGTTTGGGTTTTCTCTGTTCCATTTTTCTGCATGGTGCTATAAATTGGGTAACAATTCTCTAAAACTGTAAGGGACTAAGCTCTAAAGGAAATGGTCAAAGAGCAAGAAAGGATAAGCATTTGATGAAAAGAGAATAGCAAGCTTTTGTAGTGGCAATGGAATAAAAGGAGTTCAAACAGAAGTTGTGAATGTGTGAAATGTTTGCAAATATTCTTTCAAAGTGTGGACTGTTGAGACAATGCTGATAAATTTGATAAACATTTCATGTGAATGGAGCAGAAGTATGCAGTTTTACTGTTGTCTGTGCAAGATGACTGTTTCACCATATCTGTTCTCAGTAGATTACTGGGCATGCAACATTAGTCACTGATTTTTGCAGTAATTGGTGTGCTTAATTTGAAGTACTACAGTATATGAAGAGGAGTTGTAGTGCTGGGAACTGGTTTGCCAGCTCATGAACTCGGAGGTGCCACCTAAGTGGTTGTCTCCACCCAGCCTTTAGACGACAATTCATTTTCTTTTGCTGTATGCATGGGAACTTACTTTTTTTTTTTTTTTTTTTTTTTTTTTTAAAGTGCCTACCACAACTGAACATCAGCTTCATTTATGTCCTTTACACACTATTGGATTTCAAGACTAAACTGGATTCTCAAAGACCAGAAGTACAGTAATACTCATGTATTTTTGAATATTCTTTTCTCCAATGAAGAAAATCTTAAATTTTGTTCTCTTGTCTGGATGTGAGGAGAGGTATTTCAAAGCAGTTTTGACTTTAGAGATTTAGATTCTAGATCCAATAAGACTGTTGAATTTATCATGAACTACTTTTATTGGCAAAGCTCGTTTGCTTGTTCCTGCTATTAAATAAAGACTACTGCTGACAGAAGCAAGCTGAATGCATTTTGGGTTCAAAAGCTTCTATTTATAGTCTAGATACAAAATGATCTCTATTCATTACAATGCCTCATTTGCAGGTTATCATTCTGCTCTCTGAAAGCTAGTCAGCAGATGCTTCCTCCCATCTTGACTCATTGCATTAGTGAAAAATACTCTGCATCCTACTATGGTACCCATGATAGGGAGAACTGGAGGACAGAAAGAGCTTGTTTAAAATGCACAGGACAGTGCAAAGAAAAAATACTTGAATATTTGAATGCCAGTATAACTACATTATTCAAATCCTTTGTTTTTGAATAAAATAACTCTCCAAGTAGTTGCAGCGAGTAGCACAGCATTAATATTCCCTCCTTAAAAATAAAATAAAGTGAAATAGAAAATAAATAAATAAATAAATAAGATAAAATTAAATAAAATAAATATTGCCACAGGTCTTAAAGACAACCTTCAGGAACAGAGAGGTTATAGATAGATACCCTATCAGTGTTCCGTTTCCCCATGTACAATGACAGAATGAAAAAAGTATCATCAGTTCACATTTGTGAAACTTCTTTAAAGATATTCTTTGGCAGTGCAAGTAATATTGATATAATTTGGTTGGAATTTTTACCAATTTGATCCAGTGTTACTATAGAAGTTTGCTTGTCTGAAGCTGTTAATTTTCAGAATTTCAAAATGCATGATTATTTCATAGAATTCTGCAACTTTTGCACAGGTGACTATGTATATGTATATATATTCCACATTAATTTTTACGCAAGAGTGATTTCCTTATCATCGGTAAGCTGGCTTACACATCAGCAAATTAGCTGTTTTTCTTTTTCTCAAAATTTCAGTTTTTGAGTAGTAATTAAAGATTATTCTGCTTATAAGTCTATATCCACAGTCAGATATGTAATCCGTCATTTTGAGAGATATGGTGAAGTTTCTGGGTAACTGGGAATTTGGTTCAATTTTTTGCATAATATGAAAAAGATGCAAAAGTTACTGTGGTTGAAAGTCTGTAGCTATTGTTTTGATTTGGTACAGGATAATTTCACATCTCAACAGTATTTCTTAACTTTAATGATATCTAGGAACCTAACATAAAATTATTTTTTTTTTCTGTATAAAAGAATAATGAATTAAAACTAGTATAAAACCTATTAACTTAAAATGTATGAAGACATTTACAGCCACATTTTAAAATCATCATCATTATTATTATTATTATTTAAGTTTCTTTTGGCCCATGCTGGACACACAGAACGGGAAAATCCAAAGAATTCAATGCTGACATTAAAGAGAACCCTCCAAAGGCAGTCAGACAGCTAAGCAAACCCTCTCATACCACAACTTTTAACCACCTTACATTGCACCTATGTAAAACACGTTCCAGCTGAAGGTAGTAAAGTAGTAATTATGAAATCCACAGAAATCAGTGGATAAAGAACTAATAAAGCTGTGTAAGACTACCAAGGCTTCACTTTTACACTATTATCACCTTCTTAATGTGGAAATTAGTCTAAGGCCAATGCAATTTATTAGAAGTCAATGTAACATCAATGTTTTTGTACCTCCTTCCAGAACAGCGAATTCTTTATTAACATGTACTTAATAGTAATGGCTAATAAAATGTTTCCTTAGAAACAAGCAATCTTAGGGACAGAGTCCTCTTTCTAAACAAGCAAACAGAGCAAGACTCTCATCTGTTTCCTTGACGAGATTTCCATTCCGTGATCCCTGTAGCCTGCCTCTATAAAATTTGCACATTAATCTAAATTTTTTCAAAATGTTTGAAAACAATTTGAAACACCACAGTGTAACAGACTGATGTTTTCACCCACTGGCAACAGCAGAGCATGCACTACAGAGAGGAAATTAATTAAACATCTGTCATGACTGCTTGCCACTGTTTCCATAAGGGAACTCTGACCAATGATTTTGGATTGACTCCTGAACCTGCCAATTCCATAAAACTGAAAAATTCATAACTCTCTCCAAATGTGTGGATATTTTACTTCTTTGGGTTAGATCAATGAACGGACGGTAGTCTATTTTCTCAATGTAATGATGCATTTCTAAAGCACATACAGGAATTTCTTAGGCATGTAAAGTGTTATAATTTCTATAATTTCATTGAAATTCATGAAGCTAGAGGACCTTATGCCTATGAAAGATTTTGTCTATGCTTGCGCAAAATTTGCTGCTGAAGACAATATATTTGCTAACGTAGGAATGAATTTTCCACTGTCCAGCTACTAGTTAAGAAGATTAATGACTACTTGGTGGTTCCAATTAAACTGCTTTATCACCAAGAGGAACCAAATCAGTTCTGATATCAAAAGCACTGCTTAAGAAAGAAGACCAGGGCTGCATAACACTGACATTTTATTAGAATTCATTTGTAACAAATGGAACTTGTGTCAGCAAAGAACTGATTTTCATACAGATTATCTTTCGCCACCAATGTAACGAAGTAAGAAAATAAAAAGCACGCCTTTCATTCTGTAAAACATTTACGCGTACTACTAATTAGAGGTAATTGTATCTCTTTAACAAGCCATTTTACAAGGTAATTTTTTTTAAATTTTTCAGTCTATGCATCCAAAACAAGAGCAAATAACACAATTTTTTATTATCTTTGTAAAGACACTCCAAGCTTGAATGGCAAAGCCACGTAACAGATAGTTATGATGAGACCTGCAGCCTTTGATATTTGTGGAGTATCAGGGCACAAAAGAAAAAAAAAAAAA
>NW_024429158.1:0-10493 GCF_009769625.2 Cygnus olor
TGGGATGGAGACGGGGATGGAGTTGGGAATGGGGAAGGGATGGGGTGGGGATGGGGATGGGGATGGGATGGGGATGGGGATGGGGATGGGATGGGGATGGGGATGGGATAGGGATGGGGAAGGGGATGTGAAGGGGATGGGGATGGGATGGGGATGGGATGGAGACGGGGATGGAGTTGGGAATGGGGAAGGGATGGGGTGGGGATGGGGAAGGAGGGACGGGGACGCAGGGCTGCTCGGACAGCCGCGGGGGGGGCCGGGCCCGGGGCCGGGGGGGGGCGCCCGGGAGCGCTCGCGCCTGCCCGGTAGCACCGGGGCCGCCGCCCGCCCCCGCCCCTCCCGCCGCCGCCCCGGCCCCGGGAGCGGCGCATGGCGGAGAGCGGCGGCTCCGGCCCCCCCCCGGCCGCTCAGGGCCCCCCCCGGCGGCCGCCGGCCCCGCCACAAAGGAGGAGCCCGTCGGGGCGCTGCCGTGAGCCCCGGGGCCGGGCCCGGAGCCCCGGGCATGGCCCCCCCGTAGCTCCCCGTCCCCGCCGCCGCCCCCCCCCTCCGCTGCCCGCCCGCCCCCCCCCCCCGGTCGCTAACCCCGGCTCTGCGAGGGGCGTGGGGGGGCACCGGCTGCGGGGGGGGCACCGGGTGAACCGGGGAATTGGGGGGGGCGGCCCCGATCCCGGCGGCGGAGAGCGGGGGGGGGGGGGGGGGGCGGCGGCGGTGCCAACCCCTCCGGGGGCGGGCGAGCGGGGAAGGCTTCGGGGGGGCAGGGCCGGGGGTGGGGACGGCGCCGAGCATCCAGGCGGCACCGACGGGCGCGGAGCCGCCGCGCCGAGCCCCGACCGGAGCCGGTGCCCGGTGCCGGGAGGGGAGCGGGGGGGGCGGGGGGGCTCCAAGCCCCGAGCCTGGCCGGGTCGGGGGGGGCCCTGCCCGCACCCATGAGCAGGGCCGCCGGCCTCCAGCGCCGCACCACCTACCTCATCTCCCTCACCCTGGTCAAGCTCGAGTCGGTGGCAGCCCCGGACGACCCGGAGCAAGCGGGGGCGGCCGATGGACCCCCCCGGGAGCCCCCCCGGGCTGAAGACGGCGGCGGCGGCGGCAAGAGCAAGAGGCCGGAGCGGCTCTTCCAGCGCCAGGACGCGCTCTGGATAAGTACCGCCGGCTCCGGCCCCCCGGACCCGCCGCTGCCCCCCGGCCCCCCCCGCGCCCCCAGCCCCGGGCCCCCCCCTGCCACCGAGGGCTCGACGGCCCGCGGGGCCCGGGGGGGGGGCCATGGCTCCGGCCGCCCCCGCTCGCCCGCCTCCACGCCCCCCGCCGTGCCCCCCAAGCCTGACCCAGCCCTGCTGCCCCCCCCGCCCGCCGTGCCCCCCAAACCCGACCCCGCTCTGCTGCCTCCCCCCCCCGCCGTGCCCCCCAAGCCCGACCCCGCTCTGCTGCCGCCCCCCCCCGCCGTGCCCCCCAAACCCGACCCGGCCTTGCTGCCCCCCCCCCGCCGTGCCCCCCAAACCCGAAGCCATCGCCCGGGGGACCAAGGGCACCTTGGAGGCACTGGGGGAGCGGGGCAGGGGACCCCCCCCGTGCCCCCCCAGCCGCCCCCCGCTGCTGGCCCAAGCCAGCTGGGGCTGCCCCGAGCCCCCCCCCGGAGGGCTCCAAGCCCCCCACCCACGCGGCCCCGGGGGTGTCGTCCCCGCACCCGTCCGCCGGCCCCCGCCGCCTGCGCCTGGCCGGCACCAAGCCCTTCAAGACGGTGACCACCAGCGGGGCCAAGGTGGGCTCGGAGCCCAAGGCCCCCAAAGCCCCCCCCCACAAAGGCAGCCGCCTCTCCTGGCCCGAGGGCGAGGGCAAGGGGCGCCCCAAGGCGGGGGGGGGCAAGGCGGGTGCCGAAGGGGGGCCCCGGCCGCCGGCGAGGGCCCGGCTGTCCCCGCGCAAGGGCAAGAGCAAGACCCTGGACAACAGCGACCTGCACCCCCTGCCCGGGGTGCTGGCGGCCGCCCCCCCCCCCCAGCGAGGTGGGCGCGGGGCTGAAGCGGGGCCGGGAGGGCGGCCGAGCCTCCACCCGCGACCGCAAGATGCTCAAGTTCATCAGCGGCATCTTCGCCAAGAGCCCGGCGTCCACCCCCACGCACCCCGCGCCCCCCTGGGCGCTGCTCAGCACCGACCTGGGCAGGGGCGGCCCCCCCAGTGAGTACCGGGCCGGAGGGGGGAGGCCCCGTGCCTCAGTTTCCCCTGGGACCGCGGGAGGGTTTTTTTGGGGAGGGCTGTGCAGCAGCGCCGTGCCTCAGTTTCCCCCGCGTGGGGCTGTGCCGTCGCGGTGGGGTGACGAGCGGGGTCCGGTGCTGGCTCGCTCCTGGGAAGGGGGGGGTTGTGGGGAAGGACCCGTCTGCACCCCACAGCTTGGGGGGGGGGGGGCCTCGATGGGTGCGGGGGTGGCGCGGGTGCTGAGCCCCCGCAGCGCGCGGGCAGGGCCGTGGGGAGTTGTGCGTCACCTGCGCCGTGCGACACCCCCAGGCAAGGCCCCCCCACCCCAGCTCAGGGCCACCCCGTGGTCCCTGGTGGTGCTGGTGGGACTGTGGGCTTCCCGTCCGTCCGTCCGTCCATCGCTTGACCCGTCCGTCCTTCCATCCATTCCGGGCCCATCCGTGCGTCACGTACTCGTCCGTCCTTCCGTCTGCGCACCCGCTCGCCCCACGTCCATCTGTCCTGCCACCCCATAGCCAGCTGCGGGCTCCCTGCCCGTCCGTCCGCCCTGCCCCAACCCCGCCGGTCGGGGTTCCTGTCCCCAGCCCCCCGTGGGGTGTGTGGGCAGCGCCTGCTGGGGGTGGCAGCAGGGACACCCGTGGGTGGCAGCGCGGTGACGACGCGCGGGGTGACAGGCACCGGCATTAACCCCTCCGCTGCTGCACGCCGGGGCTGCATCGGGGCCGCCCTGCGCGTGACACGGGGGAAACTGAGGCACAGGAGGGTGCCGGGGGCACCCTGTCTGTCCCTGCCTCAGTTTCCCTCTCTGGTGGCGCAGGAGGCGCAGAGCTGCGGGCCCTGCGGTGGGCTGGGGGTGCTGGGCTGGGTGCGTGGGGGCCCACACAGCGTCCTCGTGCAGTGCCACGTCCTCGTGTCATGCCACGTCCCTGCGCCGTGCCTCCCCCTCGTGCCCCACGCCTGCAGTGCCTGCCATGTTGTCGTGCTTGCCATGTTCCCGTGTGCTGCATCCATCGTGTCCCTGTGCCCGTCGTGTCCCTGGGCCACGCTGTGTCCTGGTTCCACGCCACATCCTCGTGTCCTCGCCCCCATCGTGTGCCCCTGCCGTGCCACCTCCTCCTCTCACACTGCATCTTTGTGTCTGCCGTGTCCGTGCCACCATGCCCCCGTGCCCGTGGTGTCCGTGCCGTGTCCCTGTGCCGTGCCACATCCCCGTGCCATGCTACAGCCTTGTGTCCTCGCGCCATCTCGCATCCCTGTGCCACGCTGCGCCCTCGTGCCCATCGCGACCTGGTGTCCCTGTGTCACACCACAGCCCTGTGCCACGCTGTTCCCATGCCCCTCGTGTCCCTGTGCTGTGCCACGTCCCCGTGCCATGCTGCAGCCCTGCGCCCATCGTGTCCTCGTGGCCGCTGAGTCCTGTGCCGTGCCACATCCTTCTGCCCCCCATGTTGTGGTGCCACCGTGCCCCTGTGCCCATCACATCCCTGTGCCGTGCCACGTCCTCGTGCCACGCTGCAGCCTCGCGCCTATTGCGCCACCCTGCGTCCTCGTGCCCCGTGGCCTGTCCTCGTGTCCACCACATCCTCGTGTCCACCGCATCCTCGTGCCCGTGGCGAGCGGGGCAGGACGGGTCCCGTGGTGCCACAGCCACGTCCGTGCCACGTCGCATCCCTCCCGCCGCCCCCACCGGGCTCGGTGCGGTGCCGTTGCCTGGTGACAGCTCGTGGCCGCCCACGCAGGGAGCTGCCAGCGGCACTGCCGCAGGGCTGGGGGCGGCCGTGCCCCCCCCCGGGCCGGGGGGCTGGGGGTGCCGGGGGTGTCCGGGCACCACCTCACCCCGCTCCTCCCTGCAGAGGCCTTGGTGAACAGCCAGGAATGGACCCTCGGCCGCTCCGTCCCCGAGATCCGCCTGGTGGGTACCGTGTCCTGGTGGCCCTGCCCCGTGTCCTGGTGGCCCTGCCCCGTGTCCGCGTGTCCCCGGCCGTGCTGATGTCCCCTCTGTCCTCCCCCCAGGGCGTCCTGGGCAGCAGCAAGAGCGGGAAGTCGGCGCTCGTCCACCGCTTCCTCACTGGCTCCTACGTGGGGCTGGAGCCCACGGAGAGTGAGTGGCCGTGGGATGGATGCGGCTGTGGGGCCGGGCATGGCTGTGGGGCTGGGTGTCGCTATAGGGTTGGCCATGGCCATGGGATGGACGTGGCCATGGGACGGACGTGGCCATGGGATGGACATGCATGGCCATGGGATGGATGGGGCCATGGGTGGGACATGCGTGGCCACGGGACAGACGTAGCCATGGGAGGGCCATGGCCATGAGATGGACCAGGCCATGGGTGGGATGTGCGTGGCCATGGGAGGGACAAGGCCATGGGGCGGACGTGGCCCTGAGATGGACAAGGCCGTGGGAGGGACAAGGTCATGGGACGTACGTGGCCGTGGGATGTACGTGGCTGTGGGACGTACATGGGCATGAGATGGACAAGGCCATGGGTGGGACGTGCATGGCCATGGGACGGACGTGGCCATGGGAGGGACGTGGCCATGGGAGGGACGTGGCCGTGGGACGGGCCATGACTGCGGGACCCCCCCTCTCCTCCCCCCTGCTCCAGGTGGGCAGTTCAAGCGCGAGGTGCTGGTTGATGGCCAGAGCCACCTCCTGCTCATCCGGGAGGAAGGAGGCGCCCCGGACGCCAAGGTCAGCGGGGGCTGGGGGGCTGGGGGGGCTGTGCCGGCCGGCACCGAGCCCTGACCCCTGCCCACACCCCCCCCCCCCCCCCCCAGTTTGCCAGCTGGGCGGACGCCGTCATCTTCGTCTTCAGCCTGGAGAACGAGAGCAGCTTCGAGGAGGTGACGCAGCTGCACGCGCTGCTCAGCGGCTACCGGGGCGCCAGCGAGGTGGCCCTGGCGCTGGTGGGCACCCAGGGTGAGCCAGGGGACATGGCGGCTTCCCCACGGGGACGGGGAGGGGTCGGTCCTCGCCTCAGCCCCTCCTGTCCCCCCCCCACAGACAAGATCAGCTCCTCCAACCCCCGGGTGATCGAGGATGCCCGGGCGCAGGCGCTGTGCGGGGACATGAAGCGCTGCCTCTACTACGAGACCTGCGCCACCTACGGCCTCAATGTGGATCGGGTCTTCACCGAGGGTGGGTGCCCGGGGACGGGGCTGCAGCTGGTGGCCGGGGGGGACGGGGGCCGTGGCAGGATGGGACGGGGACTGGGGTTGGGGTGGGTTTAGGAGCGGGGCTGCATGGAGTGGGGTCTGTGGCTGGGGGTCGGAGACCACGGCCGGGCGGGATGGGGCCCGTGGCCGGTGGCTGGGGCAGGAAGGGGACCACGGCCGGGCGGGGGGGGGGTCTGTGGCTGGTAGCAGGCAGGCCGGGGGTCCCAGCAGCCCGTCCCAGCTGAGGTCCCTCCCGGCGCAGTGGCCCAGAAGGCGGTGGCGCTGAAGAAGCAGCAGCAGCTCCTGGCCTCCTGCAAGTCGCTGCCCAGCACCCCCAGCCACTCGGCCGCGTCCACCCCCGTCGGGGGCGCCCACCCTGGCCAGGTACCCCCGGCTGCCCAGCCCTGTCCCTGCGGACCGGGGCCGTGGCCGGCGCTGAGCCCGTGTCCCCTCCAGGCCAGCAACGGGGGCCACACCAGCGACTACTCGTCCTCGCTGCCGTCCACCCCCAACGTCAGCCACCGGGAGCTGCGGAGCGAGCCCCCGCCCCCCCTGGGCACCCCCAGCTCCCTGCACCGCGGGGCCAAGCGCCGCACCAGCCTCTTCGCTGTGAGTGGGCAGCGGGGGGCACCTGGGGGGTCACCTGGATGGAGGGGGGTGACACTAGGGGGCTATGTGGCACCTGGGGTGTGCCCATGGCACTGGGGGCAAGTGGCACCTGGGGGTCCCCCGGCAGGGCAGTGCTAGGGGATGCAGGTGGGACCGCAGTGGCCAGGGGCACGCAGGCCCTCGTGTCCCGCAGCGACGTGGGGTGGGTGACACCGGGGCCGTCCCGGCAGCAGGGCCCCGCAGGCACCCCAGGGTGCCCCCAGCAGGGCCACGCATGCCACCAGCCGTGTCCCCGTCCCCTCAGACGCGCCGGGGCAGCGACTCGGAGAAGCGGAGCCTGGACAGCCGGGGCGAGGCGGCGGGCAGCGGCCGTGCCATCCCCATCAAGCAGGTCGGCAGGGCGGTGGCAGGTGGGGACGTGTCCCCGTGTCACCCTGTCCCCGTCCCCCTCACCACCCTTCCGTCCCCAGAGCTTCCTGCTGAAGCGCAGCGGCAACTCCCTCAACAAGGAGTGGAAGAAGAAGTACGTGACCCTGTCCAGCAACGGGCTCCTCTTCTACCACCCCAGCATCAACGTGAGTGTCCCCGTCCCCGTCCCCGTCCCGAGGGCGCCCCGCTCTCAGCACCCGCCTGTCCCCGCCGCAGGATTACATCCACAGCACGCACGGGAAGGAGATGGACCTGCTGCGCACCACTGTCAAGGTCCCTGGCAAGCGCCCGCCCCGCGCCATCTCCGCCTGCGGCCCCTCCGCCAGCATCAATGGGCTGGTGAAGGACGTGGCGGGGGGCACAGCGCCCGAGGGTGGTGGTGAGTCCGGGGGCGGGCGGCAGTGGCCGTGTCTCCCTTGCGGGGGGGGACACCCGTGTCACCGCCCTGCCCCTGCCTGCAGCCGGCGCCTCCCCTGTGGGGCTCAGCCTCCCCCCAGAGCCAGGGACCAAGGTCACGGGCAAGGGCGAGCGGTCCCTGCAGCGCTGCGCCTCCGCCTCCAGCGCCAAGCTGTCGGGCTCCGGTGAGTGCCCTGTCCCTGTCCCCATCCCCGTCCCCATCCCCGTCCCCAGCCACCTTGCTGGGACGGAGCCAGGGACCTCGACTGAGGTGGCCCTGCTGAGCCCAGTGGCACCCAGAGAGCCTGGGGACTTGGGGGCTGAAGTGGTCCCTGGTGGCCTTAATGAGCCTGGTGGCCCCAGTGACTCCGGTGGCACCAGTGGCACTGGTGGCCCAGTAAACCCCGTGGTGATCCTGGAGGTCACAACGAGTCCCAGTGAGCCCGGTGGCCCCAGTTGCACTGGGGGACTTGGTGACCCTGGTGGCTCCAGTGAGCTGGGGGTGGCCTGGTGAGCCCGGTGACCCTGCTGGACGCGGGGGGCCCTGGTGACCCCAGTGAGCCCAGTGGCCCCAGTGAGCCTGGTGGCCCACTCCAGTGGTGGCACTGGTGAACTCAACTGGCAAGCCCGGTGTCCCTGAGCACCCCAGCAAGCTTCTCCCTTGGCAGACGGCCCCCCCGCCTCCGAGACCATATCCAGCCCCGGCAGCTCGGGCAAAGACCCGCCGCCGTCGCCCATGGTGGACAGGAAGAAGCACCGCCGGAAGAAGCTGACGACGCCGTCCAAGACGGAGGGCTCGGCGGGGCAGGCGGAAGGTGAGAGCCGTGGGGACGGGGGTCCCGAGAGCCCCCCCCCGGGCAAGCGGGGACGGCGGCCGCAGAGCCGTGGGGACAACGCCAGCGTCCCCCCCACGGGGACGATGCCCCAGGAAGCCACAGGGCTCCAGAGCCTGGACCCGACCCTGCCACGCTCAGCCACGCCGTCCTGCCCACGCACCCCCCCCCCCCCCCCCTTGCTGTGCCACCGCCTGCCACCTCCCTGCGCCCCGGCGCCGTCCCCCCGTCCCCGGGGCTTTGCGGGCTCCTCTCGTGACTCTCTCTTCCCCCTTTCCTCTCTCTGCTCTCGCTGCCCCGGACCCTCCGCAGCCAAGCGCAAAATGTGGAAATTAAAAAGCTTTGGTAGTTTAAGAAATATTTATAAAACAGGTAACGTGGTGCGTGGCGCGTGGCCTGCTCCACTCATGCATGTGGCTGTGTCCCATCCGCGCCTGCCGCCGTCGCATCCGCTGCGTCCTCGTCCCCTCCCTGCCCGGTGGCCGCGGCCGGGAAGAGCCGGGGGGTCCCGGCCGCGGGGGACCTTGGGGGGGACCACAGGGAGGTGTTGAGCCGGGGGGGGGGGGGGGGGGGGGGGGGGCGGGGTGTCCCGCCGCACAGGCTGAGCCCCGTCCCACCGCCCACGGGGGGTCTCTGGTCCCACAGAGGAGGAGAACTTCGAGTTCATCATCGTGTCCAGCACGGGGCAGACGTGGCACTTTGAGGCGAGCAGCTTCGAGGAGCGGGACGCATGGGTGCAGGCCATCGAGAGCCAGATCCTGGCCAGCCTGCAGTGCTGCGAGAGCAGCAAGAACAAGGTAGGGCCCGGAGGGGGTGGGGGGGGGGTGGGGGGGGGGGGGGCCTCTCCGCCCCCAACCCCACTTACCCTGCTGTCCGTCCCCAGGCGCGCATGGACAGCCAGAGCGAGGCCGTGGCCATCCAGGCCATCCGCAACGCCCGCGGCAATTCCCTCTGCGTGGACTGTGGGGCACCCAGTGAGCGCCGCGGGGTGCTGGGGGGGGCGTGGGGCGCAGGGCGACGTGGCCATGGGGGGGGCCACAGGGTGTGGGGTGATGTGGGCACGTAGGGACACAGGGCGTGGGGTGACCAGGGGGTCATGGGATGTGGGGTTCCATTGGGCGCATGGGGCCACGGGACACGCGGGGCCACGAGCCATGGGGTGATGTTGGTCACGCAGGGCCGTGGGCCGTGGGGTGACAGTCTCGGGCTGTGAGGGGCTGTTGGCCGCGGTTACGCAGCGCTGCGGGCTGTGCGCTGTCCTTGCCCGTGCGGTGCCGCAGGCCGTGCAAAGCCATTTGTCCAGAAATGCTGGGGGCCACGCGGTGCCGTGCGTCACACGGGGCCATGTCCCACCCCACCCCCCCCCCCCCCAGACCCCACCTGGGCCAGCCTGAATCTGGGGGCGCTGATCTGCATCGAGTGCTCGGGGATCCACCGCAACCTGGGCACCCACCTGTCGCGCGTGCGCTCCCTCGACCTGGACGACTGGCCCCGGGAGCTGACGCTGGTGCTCGCCTCCATCGGCAACGCCACTGCCAACAGCATCTGGGAGAAGAACCCGCAGGGCCGCTGCAAACCCACCCCTGAGTCGTCCCGGTGAGCAGCAGCCCCCCCCGTGCCATGTGTGTCCCCCTGGTGCCATGCGTGTCCCCCCGGTGCCACGTGTCCCCCTGGTGCCATGTGTCCCTTCCCGGTGCCGCGGGTCTCCCCAGTGCCACACATCCATCCCCGTGGTCCCACACTTCTGTCCCCCCGTGCCACGCGTCCCCCTGGTGCCACACGTCCCCTGAGGCCACCTGTCCCCGCAGGGAGGAGCGGGAGTCGTGGATCCGGGCCAAGTACGAGCAGCGGCTGTTCCTGGCGCCGCTGCCGGCGGCCGAGGCGCCGCTGGGGGAGCAGCTCCTGCAGGCGGTGCAGGAGAAGGACCTGGAGGCGGTGCTGCTGCTCCTGGCCCACAGCAAGAAGGAGCAGCTCGGCGTCAGCGACAAGGACCGGCGCACGGCGCTGCACCTGGCCTGCGACACGGCCCTCGTGGTCATCACCCAGCTGCTGGTGTGGGTACGTCCGGGCAGGGCTGGCGGTGCCGGGGGGCACGGGGTGGCCGTGGGGCACGTGGGGTGGCCATGGGGAAGGTGACATAGCTATGGGGATCGCGGCACAGTCATGGGGTGGCGATGGGGCACGTGGGGTGGCCATGGGGATGGTGACATAGCTGTGGGGATCGCGGCACAGCCAGCGGGACCATGGTGTAGCTTCTGGGGAGATGGAGCGGTGATGGGGGTGGTGGGGTGGCCATGGGGAATGTGGGATGGCCTTGGGAATCCCAGCTTACCAAGGGGGACGCGGGGACACGGCCATGGGGGGAGGTGGCCTGGCTTGGGGACGTGGTGTGGCTGTGGGGGCATGGCATGGCCGCGGGGAGCACGGCACGGTCTTGGAGGTGATGACGGCTCTGGGGGCCACGGCACGGCCATGGGGGACTTGGGGTGGCCATGGGGGACACGGTGGGGACTTGGGGGCCATGGAGCACATGGGGGGGCCATGAGGGAGACGGCATGGCCAGGGGGAGCACGGCATGGCTTCGGGGGAGGTGGTGTGGCCGTGGGGGTGACGGGATGGCCGTAAGGGACACGGGGTGGCCTTGGGAGCCACGACACGGCAAGAGAGGCCCCGGGGGATGCGGCACGGCCACGGGGACCACGCCACAGCCCAGCGCCACCGCTCCTGACGGCGCCCCCCGTGCCCGCAGTACGGCGCGGACGTGAGGGCGCGGGACGGGCAGGGCCGCACCGCGCTCTTCTACGCCCGCCGCGCCGGCAGCCAGGAGTGCGCCGACATCCTGCTGCAGCACGGCTGCCCCGGCGAGGGCCCCGGCGGCCCCCC